>NC_057797.1:487392079-487392873 GCF_018294505.1 Triticum aestivum
GTCGCTGCCATTCGCCATTAATGCTGCCACCATGCTCCCCGCGCCTCAACGATGAGTCCAACAGCTCCGCCTGCTTCTTCTACTCTATCTCCAACCAACGGTTCGAGCTCAAAGCCACCACAGTCCGGGAATCGAGTTCTTCTGCGCCTACGGGCGCCGGCGCTCCTCCGCCGATTGCCGACGCCCTGCTGCTCCTAAGCCACCACCGGGCCTCCGTGTGCCTCCCCGGTGAGCAGTCTCTTCTTTGCTCTCCCTCAGCGCTGCTCGTAGACGCCCGTAGCCGCCACTTCCATTTCCACCCGAGCTTTGCTCCGCCGCGGTGCTCGTCGCCGTCTCTATCGACGATAGCGTGTTCAACCGAGCTCATAGTAGTGCTCCGGGCACATCTAGGCCCCCGTAGGACCCCTCCTTTGGGCATGTCGTGGCCTCTGCCGCTGTTCCCGAGGACACTAGACCTCCGGCATCCGCCACGGTCGACACCACCATCGATGTAGCCCTCCTCCGCTCGAACCGATGCCACAGGTCGACGCCCGCTACGCCCCCGACAGCCGAAGCCATGCTGCTTACTGCCACCGCCTACCCGCGTCGGCCGTCCTGCTCCTCTCTGCGGCACTCCACTGCGCCCCGGTGCCCGCTCGCCGCACCGGCCATACCCGCCCGCAATCTGTGCTCCCCGCGCGCAAGCGCTCTCGCGCGCACCGCCTTCGCCGCGCCCTCGGGCCCGCAGCCTCGCACCCTCGCCCCCGCACGCGCCGCTGACCTGCAGCCCCGCCGCCGCCACTGTTGCTTCGCTG
>NC_057797.1:487393279-487520309 GCF_018294505.1 Triticum aestivum
TTCGCTGCGCCGGCCGCCTCCCTCCTCGCGCAGCCTCCTGCGGCTGCACAGCGCTGGCGCTGCTGGCTTCGGCCGCCGCCGTCGTGCCCGCAACCAGCCACAACTCTCCCTGCTCCTCCCCCGTGCTGCCCTAGCCCGCTGACGATTAGCCCTCTCCCCCTGCACGCCGACCACACCACGCCCGCATCCGCCAGGACCCGACGCCGTTCCTGCCGGTCCGGCTCCGCCGCTCGCCAGCGCTGGCCGCGCCCTCCCGCTCGGGCGCCCGCGTTTGGCCAGTATCGTGGCCGCTGGTGCCTTCCTGTGTGTGCTCGTGCGTAAGCACAACCACACAAAGGTAGCCTGGCCCACTGCCTGATGGGCCCCAACCCTGTTTAATTTACTTAGGTTATTACAAAATTGCTTAATTAGTGTTATGTTTGAATGACATATGAGTCCCACCTAATTAAATCAAATAAATCATTTTGGAATTTATTAAGACGCTGACACACGGGACCCGCATGCACTATTCACCCTGTTGACCAGTCTTTGTTGACTGGCTCAACTGGGCATCCGACCCCACCTGCCAGCCTCAGTGGCACACCGTGGGTGCACTGCACCGGGTACACCCAGTTCTTAACTGGCGAATTTCGAATTTAAAAAGAAATAAGAAAAAATAGGAAATCATTTAAAAACTTTAGAAAATCATAGAAAATAAACCGTAGCTCGGATGAAAAAGTTTTCTACATGAAAGTTGCTCCGAACAATGAGACGAATTCGAACACGCGGTTCGTTTACCAGTCAGATGCCTCTAACTATCTAAACATGGAACATTCCCCCTCCGGTCACCTTATCATACAGAAAACATTCCCAGTTGTTTTTCCCCTTCACCTTTATCGCGTAGCCATACGTTAGGTCACACCCGGCACATCTTATTGCCATGTTATGCTTTGTGGTTCTATGTTGCTTTATATTTACTGTTTCTTCCCCCTCTTCTCACCGGTAGACCCCAAGACTGATGTTGCCCCTGTGATCGACTACGTCGACGACCAGGCAGGCAAACCCTCCTTGAGCATTCCGATATCGCACATTTCTTTCCCTCTCATGCTTGCATTAGAACTGCTACTGCTTTCTGTATGATCCTACTCTGATGCATAGCCTGTTGTTGTTACCTGCTTTCATACCTTACCTGCTTATCCTAAACTACTTAGTATAGGTTGGTTAGTGATCCATCAGTGACCCCCACCTTGTCCCAGTTGCCTCACTTTATGTTCGATGACTCGATCAATGTGATCGACGTCCAAGCCCCGACACCGCACATCACCCCCCTAGTTAACGATTCTGCAGAGTTACCATCGCGTGCCTAGGGTGGAACCTCATACATCACTCCTGATGAGACCTCTGTAGTGTAGCTAATCGGTCGTGGTCATCAAGGGTGATTTCCTCCTTAACCACTTCCGATACGGCTCTGTCGTGCAACCCCTCAAGTGTGAACCTCGAGGGTGGATCCTCTTATGTTCACCTTGATGATTACATTGAGTGGAATTTACCGGGGGTGATTCCTCGGGTTTTCCCCTTGATGTTTGTACACACGGATACTTGGACTTTACAATTGTTACTTGGATAGGCCGGTCGACCCTGAGGGGTACCCGTGAGTGATGTGGAGACGGGTTGACCTGGAAGGTGCCCGCGAGATACTTACGAGCAGTGGCTAGGCATTCTTAGCCCTTGTCGCAAGTACTCGAGACGGGGGGACGAGGTCACATCGATCGTGAGTCTCTACTCGTTACCGCGTGCTCCTAATCCACTACGGTTTGGATATTTGATCCGAGGGGCCTCTGGCCTGATAGCACTAACCATCACGTGGGCATAGTATGGGCGTTCTGCGTCATATGCATCAGTAGAAGCTTAATAGACGTCAGCGACTAAGCGGTGCGCACCGGGTTGGACAGCGTAAGCTCCTACCTTGTTGAAGGAGGTTGCTAGGTCTGCTCACCTGCCGCGTACGCAACGTGCAGGAGTTCCCGGGGAGATGGCCCATGACCAATGGGGGCATAGGTTTGGTCCGGCGTGCTGACCTCTCTATTAAGCCTAGGTCGGGTTGTGGCATATTGTTTGGCCGAGGCTGGGCATGACCCACGAAGGTGTGTCCGGCCGGAGTTAATCGAGCGTGGTGGGTGAGTTGGTGCACCCCTGCAGGGAAGAAAACATCTATCGATAGCATGTCCTACGGTAATGGACACTTGGAGTTGTATCCTGATCGATACAACTAGACCTGGATACTTGAGATGAGAAATGGATATGAGAAATGGATAGTATGGCTGTGGGATGCTTTCTCGCAGGGAGTCGAGAAAGGATCTCTGGCCGAGGTTGATAACACTTCTAGTACTTTACTTTATGCTACTCTACTCCCTCCTGTTACTGCAAGATGGTGGTTTCCAGAAGATGCTATTCTTTGATAGGCTAGGCCTTCCCCTTCTGTTCTGGCATTCTGCAGTTTAGTTCACAGATGCAGCCCATTTCCTTTGATACAAATGCATACTTAGTTTAGATCTGATGTTAGTCTTGCGAGTACTTTGGATGAGTACTCACGATTGCTTTGCTACCTCTTTTTCTCCCATACCTGATTGTTGTGACCAAATGACGGATCCCAGGAGCCACACGACGCCGCTGATGCCTACTACTACGTGAAGACAGCCGACGACCATGAGTAGTTAGGAGGCTCCCAGGCAGGAGGCCTTGCCTTTTCGATCGTAGATGCTTTTGTGCTAGCCTTCTTAAGGCAAACTTGTTTAACTCATGTCTGTACTCAGATATTGTTGCTTCCGCTGACTCTTGTGTATTCGAGCCCTCAAGGCCCCTGGCTTGTAATATAAAGCGTGTATTATTTTAATTTGTGTCTAGAGTTGTGTTGTGATATCTTCCCATGAGTTCTCGATCTTGATCGTACATATTTGTGTGTATGATTAGTGTACGATTGAATCGAGGGTGTCACACAACTTCCAAGGAACCTATGTTCGGCCTTCAGACATCGATGACCTTAGTCACATAGTCCAACAACTCGGAGAATCAGCCCGGAAGCTATGGACCAGGTTCTTAATTAAAAAGAACCAAATTGTGGATTGTCCGGACGCCGAAGCCCTCGCGGCCTTTAAACACAGCGTCCGAGACAAGTGGCTCACCCGACACCTCGGCCAAGAAAACCGAAGTCCATGGCAGCCCTTACCGCACTTATGACCCGCTTTTGCGCGGGAGAAGATAGCTAGTTAGCTTGCAAAAGCAATAGCACCAGCGACCCTGACACCTCCGAAGCCAGGGATGGTAACGGCAAGCCACGATGCAACAAACATAAGCGTCGAAGCAATAACGAAGATATCGAAGACACGACAGTCAATGCCGGATTCAGTGGATCTAAACCCGGTCAGCGGAAGAAGCCATTCAAAGGAAACAAGAATGGTCCATCTAGTTTGGATAGAACAATCGATCGACCTTGCCAGATTCATGGCACCCATGATAAGCCTTCTAATCATACCAACAGGAATTGTTGGGTCTTTAAACAGGCCGGCAATCTAAACGCCTAACATAAGGTGAAGGGGCCGCCCAGCGAGGATGATGATGAAGAGCCTCGCCCACCGAACACAAGGGGACAGAAGAAATTTCCCCCGAGGTAAAAACGGTGAATATGATATACGCCACACATATCCCTAAAAGGGAGCGCAAGCGCGCACTAAGGGATGTCTATGCCATCGAGCCAGTCACCCAAAATCCAATCCATGGTCAGCCTGTCCGATCACTTTCGATCGCAGAGACCATCCGAGCATTATCCATCATGGAGGTTCGGCAACATTGCTCCTTGACCCAATTATCGATGGATTCCATCTCACGCGAGTCCTTATGGATGGCGGCAGCAGCCTTAACCTGCTTTATCAAGACACTATCCACAAAATGGGCATCGATTCATCAAGAATCAAGCCCACCAAAATCACCTTTAAAGGAGTAATATCTGGCGTTGAAGCCCATTGCACGGGCTCAGTAACACTGGAAGTGGTCTTTGGCTCGCCGGACAACTTCCGAAGTGAATAGTTGATCTTCGACGTCGTCCCTTTCCGTAGCGGTTATCATGCATTGCTCGGAAGAACCGCCTTCGCCCGCTTCAACGTGGTCCCGCATTATGCTTACCTAAAGCTCAAAATGCCTACAGCTCATGGCGTTATTATAGTCAATGGGAACATGGAGCGCTCCCTCCGTACTGAGGAGCATACCGCGGCTAAAGCACATGGTATCCTTATCAAGCCGGATATTACCCCGGCAGTCAAGCCCCCAGACACTATTAAACGAGTGTGTTGTACCCCACAGAACGACAGCCCGGCTTGTCCAGAGCTAGATTAGCAATCCGACCTCTGTCACAACCCCAACTGGATGGCAGCATACGTACGACGCGTACATCACTATGCACTAAAGATACCATGGGCACGCATGGAGGCATACGGAAAACACGGTCCACGGCATGGCTCGGCCCTATTCGGACCTTTATATTCTTTCGTCTTTTTCTTCTTCTTTTTCTTTTTCAGGTTCTTTACAACCGACACAACTCTTTGATGGTACTTAGGGTCCTTTTCCAGGCCCCTTATATACACTCGATCGTTTATCCTCTCAAAGGACCATACACTATGGGGAAAGGCGGCGCAGACGTGTCGCAGAGTGTCCAAAGGATCTTCAAGATCATCTTTTCCAATTCAGAACCTGTATACAGATTTCCCTTGTTCTCGGAATGTAAAATGGCCTTGATGCTTACGGCATCTTCTGTAAAAATACGTTTCGACGTACCAATCAGACTATAATGGAAACAGTTTTGCCCAACCTTGTTCGGTATTGGCTTATTTCTTAATCTGTTTTCCCACTCTATATCCGAATTGGCATAGACACCATGGTACGACTTAAATCGCCAGGGGCTCTATATCAAGCCATATATATTCTCAACAATAGAAAGTCCGAACACTCTCGGATTATATTTCGGCGTCCCGAATACTTCATTATATGCATCGGCTCTGAATCACGTCTTTGGTTAATAGTTGGGTTGCCCGGCTCCTGTGCTTGCTACCTTATGTTCCGTTTTGTCAGCTAAGGTAGTAAACGGAGAACTACTGCGATTGTGTTACCGACTGGCCCGGTCAAACACCTCAGTAGAAAAAGCCAAAAACTGACTATCGTGATGCAGCGAGAGCCGGTTAGCAATTCGGTGACTTCCTAAATCTCTAGTGATTTCTTCCATATTACACGAAGGGCTGGCTTTTTCCAATCAAGCGTCTAAGGCATCCAAGATTTGATAGCCACACACGCACCAGGGGCTACCCTACAGTCCTATTGTCCAACTCCTATGGCTAAGTGAGAATGATAAAACCATATAGTTCAACTGCCTGGTTCGCTGCGCTGCCACCTCCTTTACGGACCAAGAACTGGGTCAAGTGTGGTCACGCGCTATTCCGAACACCCCCGTAGTGTCTATGTGGGGGCTGAAGCCGACAACTAGTAAATTGTCAAGAATTAAAAACAAAAACACAGGGGGAATAACACTTTAAGATAAATGCATACAGTATATTACACAGCCTGGGTTCATATTACATTGTCCGGGTAGCCCAGATACATTTACTCGAACATGATATCCTTCGAGCATTGACCCTCTATCAAAAGGGCACCCTCGCAGACGTCTTCGAAATAGCACTCCATCTTGCGGTGGTCCTTGCCTCCAGGCGGACCCTCAACCGCCAGGACAGCGGCCTTCATCTTCGCCCCAGTGCATCTTAAAACGGGCAAAGGCCATCCGCACACCTTGTATACACGCCGAGCACTTTACGGCCTCTACTTGGGGCAAGGCATTGCCAAGCCTCTTGACCAAGCCAAAGTAGCTGCTCGAAATGGGTCCGGCTGGCCATAGCCAGACTATGATGTCCTTCATGGCCAAACCGGACATCCTATGTAGCTCAGCCAGCTGCATCATCTGATTGTTCAGCAGAGCTAGTTGCTCCGGCGCCAAGTACTGCGACCAGAAGAGAGTTTCCGTCGTGTTCCCTTCTTGGGCCTGGAAATACTGGGAGCGTCAGCAGCACTCCTCGGAAGATCCGCAAAAGCGTCTAGAGCACTCCACAGTCGATTTAGCAAAGCATATCTTCGACGGCCGAATATACTCTATAAAAGTAAAGGCTTACCAGCCGCTATCTGTCCGGCTTGTTTCATCTCCTCGCGAGCCGCCCGGGACTCGGATCGTGCCTCCTTCACGGCTTGAAGAGCCTTGTTCAGTTCGGCCACTTGGGCCTTGTTACTCTCCTCCAAGGACTCACACTTATTGGCGGATTCCTGGAGCGCTTGCTCTACTTAGGTCACCCTCGCATCATACTGAAGGCGGGCAGCCTTTTCGGCCTCTACATCTGCAGTCGCTTTCTCTGCGGCTGCTTTGCTTGGCCCCGCCTCCTCCTTGGCTTCGGCAAGGGCACTCATGAGGGCCTCGACCTTGTTCGCGTTGCCTACAATCATTTACATAGCAGCACATGAGCTTAAACTCTGAGTTTGCATTATAATTTAGGCCTGTAAAGGGGTCTTTTTAAAAGAAAGCATACCTTGGGCCTCATCAAACCACTTGTTAATATGGTCGATCTCATCGTCAGCCAGCTTCAGTTTCCGCTAGAGTTTGGACACTTCAGCATCCTTCACTACTGGAATTAGCTTATTTGTCGTCTGCCAGTTCTTTGCCGTCCGCTGGCGGACGGCAAAGAAGGTCTTTTCCGTCAGCTTAAGGAAAACGGATGACAAAGAACTAGCAGATGGCAAAGAAGGTCTTTGCCATCAGCCTATTCTTTGTCGTCCGCTGGCTGACGGCAAAGAGAGAGCTGGCCCCACTAAATGAGTTAATTAAGGAAAAATTAACGGCAGACGGCAAAGAGGAAACAAAGCGCACGGCAAAGGGTGGGTGGACGGCAAAGATTCTCCTAACTAACGGCCGAGCCCCACCCCACCCCTTCTCTCTGTTCTCTTCCTCTCTCCTCCCCGACATCCGCGGCCGCCCCCGCCTCCCCCCGCCAGCCCCCGCCGCCCCCACTACCCGCCCCCGTCCCCGCCACCAGCCGCCACTTGCCCTGTCAACCCACTACCCCGCCGACCCCCACGCGCCGACGCCTCATCGCCCAACCACCCCGCCACCCCGGCACCCCGCCGCCCCACCACGTCGCCGCCCCACCGCCCCACCGCCCGGCGCCCCCACCACCCCGGCACCACCATCGTCCCCGGCGCCACCACGGCCCCATCGCCCCCTCCACCCGCCCACCACCCGGCGCCACCGCGGCCCCGTCGCCCCTGCCTCCCTGTCGGCTCGGTGCCGCCGCTCACAGCCCCGGCGCCACCGTCGCCTCCATCATCGCCGCTTGATCTGGTGAGTTATTTTTTTTGTGTTTTTTCTTTTTTTTGCTGTTAGATTCAGTTTAGTTTTAGTGTTAGATTTAGTGTTAGATTCAGTTTAGTTTTATTGTTAGATTCAGTTTAGTTCTAGTGCTAGAATATGTAGAAGGGGAAGAAGAAGAAGAAGGGGGGAAAAGGGAGGAAGAGGAGGAGGGAGAAGAAGAAAGAAAAGAAGAGGAAGAGGAAACCCTAAACCCTAGTTTAATTATAGTTTTACTTTAGTTTTAGTTTCAGTTTATTTTTAGTTTTTATTTTTAGTTTAGTTTATTTTAGATTAGTTTTCGTTTTAAGAAGAGGGGAGGAGGGAGAAGAAGAAATAAGAAGAAGAAGAAGAAGAAGAAGAAGAAGAAGAAGAAGAAGAAAGAAGAAGAAGAAGAAGAAGAAGAAGAAGAAGGCTGTCACGTGCCCCGACTGCGACCCACACCCCTACCCCGACACCTCGACCCCCGACACCCCGACCCCGACACGCCACCCCGACCACGACACGCCACCTCGACACCCCGGCACGACACCCCACCCCCGACACCCCGACCCCGACACGCCACCCCGACCACGACACGCCACCCCGACCCCCGACACCCAGACCCCGAAACAGCACCCCGACCCCTACACGGCACCCCGACCCCTGATACCCCGACCCTGACCCCCGTCCCCCTGACACCCCGACCCCGACTCCCGACCCACGACACCCTGACACCACACCCCGACCCCGACACCCTGACCCCCGACACCCAGAACCCGAAACAGCACCCCGACCCCGACACGCCACACCGACACCATATATATTTTTTGATTTTGTTATGAAAAACATCATATATTATTATTCATGTCGGTATTTTTTTATGTTGTATTAATTTCGTTTACTCTTTGTCATGGAAGGTGTTGAAAGATGGTGGGCGCTGGTCCGGAGCGCTCCGAGGCCCCTTCTTCGTCGGCGCGTGGTGGGAGGTCTTCCATTCCACCGCCACAAATCCAACGAGCGTTGCAGGACAGTATGGCGACACCGTCGGGCCCTTCTTCGTCAACCGCAGTGCCCAGCAGGGGATGAGGAAAGGGAGGGAAGAAGAGAGGAGCTGGAGCACGTGGTCGCGGGAGAGGAGGTATGGTGACTGCTAGGGTGCCTTCCTCGCCGCCACCCCCAGCTGTTTCACCCGAGCACGTGACTGCTAGGGTGCCTTCCACGCCGCCACCCCCAGCAGTTTCACCCGAGCACATGACTGCTAGGGTGGACTCGTCCGAGGAGGAGGCTACAGGAACTCCGGTCCACGAGCCTTGGGTCCATGGGCCTTCGGCCCACAAGACCCCGGACGAGCACACGTCTGGATGGGGTACCTTGCCGGATCAGTCTGAGGGGCCGAGTGGCCATGCTGATGATGGCGGGGAGCCGATTGATATTGAGAAGGAGGGGGGCACCGTCTACCAGCATGGTTGTACACGGCTCCCGTCCGTGCCGGTGACCCGCGAGCAGAGGTGGTTGATTTTCCCTGATGGGGAGAGATAAATGCATTTAATATTTTTGTACCTTCTGCATTCACGTTTCTTCAAATATCTAATGTGTTGGCCTTGTCATGCTGCAGGGGTTGGGCCCACCATGAGAAGCTCCGTCGGCCCAACTCCGTCCTCGGAGTGCTTTGCCGGCAAAACTTTCCGGGGTTTGTCACGTTGCCTGGTGAGGATCGGCTTCCAGAGCTTGGATTGAGCTGGGAGCACTACTTGGCTACCCCGGCCCCGCCGGGTGAGATTATCGACGGTGTCTTGTGCAACACGAGGGCAGACATGGTGATCGGAAAGTTTTGGGTAATTTCTCCTTTACATAATTGTATTAATCAATATTGTCTCATTTGATTGCAGACATTCTACAGGTGTGACGAGGGATACGAGGAGGAGGCGGCAAATGTTATCGAGAACGTCTGCAAGCGCCTACTACAGAACTTACGGCACGAGGCTCGGGTGCAGGCTGTTCGAGACTACTACGCCTTGCGTGGTATCAAGAAGCCCAAGCCAGCGTGCTGCGAGAAGTTCCTGAGTAAGGAGCAATACATGAAGGTAATTCTTCAGGCCTTGTACTTACTTCCTTCATTTATTAATTCATAGCCGTAGCGCTCAAGTTTCTATTTGCTAACTTAGGCGCCTCCGAGATGGTGTGCAAATCGGATGGATTGTTGGGAGGTGTTGGTCAATGAGTGGTGCTCAAAAGAATGGCTAGCCGTCCACAACACGGCCAAGGACAAATGTGCCCAAATGGAAGGTGTGCCACACCATCAAGGCAGCTCCAACTTATATCAGTTCGGGCGGAACTGGATATGTGTTTTGCTTCATGATTCATGCAATTCATTCATCATGCAAGCTTGAGCCCTTTAATTACTAATTTATGGTGTTTCTCTCTTTCAGGCACGCTACAATAAGGCGGATAAGGTGCCAGAGGTGTACGACCTCTATGCAATGGCCCATACTGCCTCTTACAAGAAAGTCAAGGCATTCTCTCCGTCTGACCTCGATGATGCAAACTACTTCACCAACATCTCCTCCCACGACAAGCTCGTGAAATATAGAGATGAAGGGAAGGCGAGGAAAGGGGAGGACTTTAACTCGAGCCAGGGTCCCATTGATCCAGAGCTGGTGATGATAGCTGGTGGTGGGAGGTCCCATGGCTTGATAGCCATTGGAGATGGACTTATCCGTTGTACTAGCACTCTCCCGGAGATCAAGGCGCGCCAGTCGAGATCCGCTCCTGAGATAAGGCCTCATGAATGGCTAGTCCAACTCGCCTTCAAGGTTAGTTATACGTACTCAGCTATCTTCCTACATTACATTGTGTGCGCTTCCATCAATGATTACAAATGCTAACGAGGAGTGGTGTTGCAGGTTGCTATACAGAGTGAGAGAGATAGAACGGGGAAACTTCCGTCGGAGGCGGCGGAGAGGCAGCGGGAGTTGGAGGAGAGGACGACAAAGATGTTGGAGGAGGAGAGGGCATGGAATGACATGCAGGCAAGGGCAATGTACGAGCTCCTTGTGGTAAGTTTCGTCTGCTAATTAGCCAAAACATTCATGTAGTGTTTGTCTCATTACTAACTAGTATGACTGAGTCGTCAAAACCAAATGTGCAGTCTATGTGCGAGAAGTCTGGTCAGACCGCTCCGCCGATGCCAGTGATTGCTCCTGGGACGATGGTGAGTTTAATTTGAATGGGCACTACTTGCTAGTCTGAACATTTGAGTGTCATCATGCTAACGAGACATTGGAAATGATCTTTGGTGCAGCGTAACTCCAGACAAGCATCGCACGATCCTTCTCCACGTACCGGCACGAGCCAGCCCGCTCCCACACCTCCATGATCATGATAAGTTTCTCTAGTGTTTTTCTTAACAAATGCATAAAGACCTAGACTTAGCTTTATTTCCTCCAAAATGACTTAATAAGCTTACTGACCTCCAAAACCATCCATTTTACCTAAGTTAGCTCTAAAACGATCTATACTTAGCTTTGTTTCCTCCAAAATGACCAAAGTTAGCTCTAATATGCTTAGTTAACTAGGTTTGCTCAATAATGGCATGTACTTAGCTTACTTATGTCAAAAATGGCATAATTAGCTTAGTTAGCTCATAAACGATCCATTTTACCTAAGTTAGTTCTAAAATGATCCATTTTACCTAAGTTAGCTCATAAACGATCCATTTTACCTAAGTTAGCTCTAAAATGACCCATGTTACCTTACTTAGCTCATAAATGATCCATTTTACTCAAGTTAGCTCTAAAATGACCCATCTTACCTAGGTTAGCTCCAAAATGATCCATCTTACCTAGGTTAGCTCTAAAATGATGCATTTTACCTAAGTTAGCTCATAAGCGATCCATTTCACCTTGGTTAGCTCATAAACGATCCATTTCACCTATGTTAGCTCACAAACGATCAATTTCACCTATATTAGCTCATAAATGTCATATATTCTTCTTCTTCTTCATTTTCTTCATCATCTTCTTCTTCTTCTTCTAATATTCTTCTTCTAACTTTCTTATTTCCCATTTTGCAGAATTCATTCGCTTCACGGGAGCTTGCATACATGGAGTGCTTGTTTGGATGAACTATGTTTCTTTTGTATCGATGAACTATGCATGTATGCTTTGATGACACTATTGTAATATGTATGGTTGGATGGATGTATGTGGAACTTGCTATGTATGGTTTATGGAACTATACATTTATGATGAAATTATATGTGTTGGATATCTCATATGTTTGCTGTCAACTTGCCATGTGAAAAATATATATGTATCATCTATTTGTTGTGAAAATGGTTGAGTATAAGAAAAAATAGAAAAAGAGGCAATGCAGGCTCTTTGCCGTCTACCACCGACGGCAACAGGCTCTTTGTCGTCCGCCGCGGATGGCAAAGAAGCCATGTGGCAACCACCTGTGTTTTCTGGTAGCTGACCATTTGGTCAATTTGCCTACAGTGGCAGGCGGCAAAGGCCTGATGCTCTTTGCCGTCAGCCACGGACGACAAAGATTGCCGTTAGCCGCCTAACGGACTAACAGCGAGTTTATTGCCGTCTGCTTTCTTCGCCGTCCGCCGCTGATGGCAAAGGCTCCTTTGCCGTCCGCGTCAGGAAGCAGACGGCAAAGAAGGTCTTTGCCGGCGCCTTTTGCTGTTCGTGGCAGAAGGCAAAGACCTTTGTCGTACGCCTTCCATGCCTTTGTCGTCTGCCTTGGCAGACGACAAAGTAGCTAATTTCTGTAGTGCTTAGCTGAAGACACCAACAGTGAAGCATGTTTATCAAAATAGATGAACGTGTTATCTTCGGCGACTATTCGATCCTCTATCCGTCTCTTTTTTCCAAAGATCCAAATAGATTCTCAGGGGCTACTTTCTATATACAGGCATATTATTCCAATACGAAAAGAGGCTAAAGCATGTTATATCACTTACCTCAAAACCTATTAACAGGCTAGTTAAAGCTTCGTTCAGACCGCTTTTTATGGACTGAACCTTCTCAACCACCGTACCCATCAGTGTACGGTGCTCTTCCACGACGGAAGCACATTGAAGTGCTACCCTCAACATATCTGGCGCCTCCGGATGGATAGAGGTACCCAGTGGAGTCGACACCTCTCCTTCCCTTGAAGGAGGCTGCTCGCTCGACTCCGGAGCCACTTGGGTCTCCAGAGTGGTATTCAGCTGGGGGCCAGACTGATCCAGGCCCCCGTCGTCAGTTTCAATTGGGGTAGTATCCCCCATGTTTTCTGTTGTCGAGGCATTACCCTCTGGCGCCGTTTCAGCGGCCTTCCGCATCTCCCCCTGGCTTGGAGAAATCCTTTGGGACAACACCTCGGTGTCATCCACGGCTCGTGGAGGAGAGGCTCGCGGAGGTGTTTCGCTCTCCATCATCACCGGCGCCAAAGAGTTTCCTGAAGACGATGATTGTTGGGGGGTTCACGGGCCGGACTAAAAATACGTAAATAAAATGTTATCCTACGATCAGTAAAAGGCCAGATGTATGTATAGTATCTTTAAATACTTACGATTCAGCTGGGGGCTTCGGCCTGAGGCGCTGCTCGGGGGGGGGGGGGGGCTTCGGTGTCCGAATCTGAATCATCCGAAAGGGAAATCTTCCCCTTCTTGGACACCTCCGCTTCTAGGTCCGCGGACACCGCCCTTTTCTTCCCTCCCTTGAGGGGAGAATTGCTCTCCTCCTCTTCCTCTTCATCTTCAAATCCCTTGTGGGAGGAGAGAACCTTGGTGTCTTCGGACGTGATGTCCGAAGTACCTTTACGGCGGAGGCCACTTCTGGCCTCCTTTCCCTTCTTCTTGGCCTTCTTCTCCGGCGCGTGGTACGTCGCTGGAACTAGCATCTTCTTCCGCAGAGGTATGGTTGGGTCTTCGGGCAGTGGAGCCGGACATTTGATCTGCTCCGCTTTCTTCGGCCAGACCTGAAGGAGAAAAGGAAGGCTTAGCATACTCCTCGAATCTACAGGTAGAGGTTATGTTCAGAAATCAAAAAAACTTACTGGAGTGGCCGGGTGAGCACAGTCGAGGCCGAGGTCTTTGGTCTTTCCTGGCCACGACTTCTAGGCCTTGAAAAGTAGCTTCCAGATTTCTTCATGTGTCGTGCCGAAGAAGTGCTGCTGGGTCCGAGGGTCGGCCAGATTGAACTCCCACATATGGAGAGTCCGACACTGGCATGGGAGAATCCGGTGAAAAAGCATCACCTAGATCACATCGGCGAGGCTGGTGTTCTTCTCTATCATGCCCTTGACGCGCTTCTGCAACGTCATCACCTCGTCGGATGATGCCCAGTCCAGGCCCTTTTTAACCCATGATGAGAGCCGCATTGGACGCCCAGATTTGAACTCAGGAGTGGCGGCCCATGTGGCGTCGCGAGGTTCTGTGACATAGAACCACTCCTGCTGCCATCCCTTCACGGTCTCCCCTAGGGCCAAGTGACGTTGGGGAGCTTTCTCACCATGGCACTGCCGCACTCCGTGTGTTGACCATCGACCACTTTTGGCTTCACATTGAAGACCTTGAGCCATAATCCGAAGTGGGTGGGGGATGCGGAGGAACGCCTCACACACAACGATGAACGCTGAGATGTGGAGGAAGGAATTTGGGGCTGGATCATGAAAGTCTAGCCCGTAATAGAACATGAGCCCGTGGACAAAAGGGTGGAGAGGAAACCCTAGTCCACGGAGAAAGTGGGGGATAAATACTACCCTCTCATTGGCTTCCGCAGTGAGGATGATCTACTTTTGCTGTCAGTGGACATAGCCTATTTTTTACGTATTTTCGCCCTTGTACTTCAGGGTTGTTACTATTATACAGAGCCGGATACAGTTCTTTTGATCAACTGCTTTGGAGTATTCGGAGGAGCAACCCGCCTTGCAATGCCGAAGACAATTTGGGCGCCGGACACATCGTCATTGAAGCCTCATTCAGGGGCTACTAAGAGAGTCCTAGATTGGGGGGTCTCCTAGCGTCCGGGCTACGTGACCTGGGCCGAACTGATGGGCTGCGAAGATACAATATCGAAGGCCTTCCCCCGTGACCGGATGGGACTCTCCTTTGCGTGGATGGCAAGCCTAGCGTTCAGATGTGAAGATTCCTTTATCTGTAAACCAACTCTGTACAACCCTAGGCCCCTCCGGTGTCTATATAAACCAGAGGGTTTAGTCCATAGAGGCAATCATAATTATAAAAGGCTAGACATCTAGGGTTTAGCCATTACGATCTCGGGGTAGATCAACTCTTGTAACCCCTATACAAATCAAAGTCAATCAAGCAGGAAGTAGGGTATTACCTCCATTAAGTGGGCCCAACCTGGGTAAACATCATGTTCCCTGCCTCATGTTACCTTCGATCATCAGACACACAGTTCGGGAACCCCTGCCTGAGATCGGCTGGTTTTGACACCGACATCCACCTCCAAGGAGCTGCCTAGACGGTCGCCTCGTCTTTTGCGCCACCTCCATTCCCACAGCGCCGTCTTCACCTGCACCACCGGAAGAGCAGCACTATCACCGATTCATCGGATGAAGTTGAGGCCTAATCGGCGCCACCAAAGAGGTTCTACACTAATCATTGCATTTTCTTCTTGATTCGATCTCATGGTGTTGTCGATGCTTGGTCTCGAGCCGACATGGCGCGGATCCATCTATGACGGCTTCGCTGTCCACTTCCTCTATGATGTTGCTCCCTCGGCGGCGACGTCCACATCAGTCGGAGCTACTACTACTGCTCCGGCTTTCGCTGGTCTTGCTGCTGTTTCGGCTCTCGCTCACACTGGTGCTCTACTCTTGCTCTTGGTCTCTTGCCTGGTCTTGTTTGTCTCTTGCTTGCGTTGTTGCTCTTGCTCTCGGTCCCCGGCCTGGTTTTCTCTAGCTCTTGCTCGCCCTGCTTCTATTGCTCTTGCTCTTGCTTGCACTGCTGGTCTACTCTTGCCCGCGCTGCTGCTGCACAAGTAGCAGCTCCGGCTCTTGCTCGAGCTCCTGCTGCTGCTACCCGAGATGCTGCTACACAACCAGCTGCCCCGGCTCTCGCACGCGTTGTTGCTCTAGGCGCTACTACTACTCTCTGGTAATACGGTTCTTGATGGAGTGGCTATCGATTTAGATCACTTCTACTCTGCCACTAGTGCTCGAGCAGCCAAAACTATTAGTGCATTGCTTTTCTGCTACTAGTACATTTTGTTTCGACAGCAAAATTCAGTTTCGACAAGTAAATTCGGTTTCGATAGTTAAGCTCAGAGACGAGCTGCTGATGTATTTTACATCTAGCACTTTTTGGTTATGTATTTTACATCATCTATTGGAGATGCTATTAGAATACCACTTCATGTTAACATTGTCTCTCTTGTCCTGTTTCAGCCTCGCCGTCGTACACCTCATCGGAGCTGCTCCAACAAAACCCTCCATCACAGCAGAGCAGTACCCTTGGCTCCATCTCCATGCGCCTAAGATCTTCTTCCCCTCCTTCGACTGCCATATCAGCCGCATCATCCTCAGCGACCAACCCAATGATGCTGAGATCGACATGGCTTCGCCAAAGAGGTTGTACACTTGCTGCATCACTTTTTAACTCTACATGTTATATATATTGTCCACTAAGCACATGTAGTAACGTGAAATATGATTAGTTTCTCCTATATAACAAGTAGTGAAGTACCAGTCAACTTAGCTATCTGTGATGGACTCTCCCGAAATCCATCATTATTTATTTCTACGCGTTTGTGTGAATGTGTAGATGGTCCTGGGAGTTGCCTTAGTAGGGCAGTGTCCTGGGTCCAAAGTATTACAAGTAGCACAAAAACATTTTTGGAGTGTAGGCTTTTGCCTGTTCAAGCCTGCCTACTAGAATTGTCAGTGGTTGAAAGGAAAAGTGAAGGAAAACATATGAATTGGAAAGTTTCCTATGGTACTACTATTCATGCAGTTGGTTCAAAGGAATGGAGCAAAGGAAAACTGTAGGATTTGTTCCTTTAGCGTATCTTTCAATGAAAAACCGTAGGAATTTTAATATCCATGTGGCCCTCCTTCTCAAATTCCTATCCATGAAGAACAAGACTAAGTGATAGTAGCATAATAGCATTATAACTGTACATTTTCTTGTGATTTGACTTAATATGACCATGCTTCTTTGCATTCCTATGACCTTCCAATTCCTGTGAACCAAACACCCAGATTGACAAAAATCATGTGATTTTAAATTCTCTGTTTTGCACATGCATTCTGTAACACCCCAGATGTAATTTACCTTATATGTACTCCAACTCTTGCCGTTTTCGGTGCTAAGTTATTTTATTTCCTCGGGTTTGGGTTTTTGTCTCCGTGTGTTGTTGTCGTTGTCATGCATCTCATATCATGTCATCATGTGCATTGCATTTGCATATGTGTTCCTCTCATGCATCCAAGCATTTTCCCTGTTGTCCGTTTTGCATTCCGGCGCTCCTATCTCCTCCGGTGGTCCTTTCTACCTTCTTTTCGTGTGTGGGGGTTAAACATTTCCGGATTGGACCGAGACTTGCCAAGAGGCCTTGGTTTACTACCGGTAGACCGCCTGTCAAGTTTCGTACCATTTGGACTTCGTTTGATGCTCCAACGGTTAACCGAGGGACCGAGAAGGCCTCGTGTGTGTTGCAGCCCAACACCCTTCCAATTTGGCCCAAAACCCATCAAAACCCTCTCCATCATCTAGAGCATTCGATCACGATCGCGTGGCCGAAAACCGCACCTCATTTGGCCTCTCCTAACTCCTCCTATGTCTATAAATAGACCTCTCCCCGAAATTCACGGGTCTCCCCCCCTAAACCCTAGATCCATCTTCCCCGCGCCGCCGGACACGTCCGAACCGGGCCGGACGTGTCCGACTTGCCGCGCCGCCGCCACGTGTTAGCTCCTGACTCACCCGCGCGCCGCCCACATCGCCGGCCCGCTCGGCCCGGGGAGGGCCCCCGAGGCCCGCGCCTGCCCGCCGCTTGCCTCCCGCGCGAGGGAGCAGCGCCGCCGCACCGGCCTCCCGCTCCGGTGACTTCACGCCTCGACGACCGTGCCGCCCACCGCTGCCAAGTCGCCTCCCCGTCGCACTCCTCGCCGGCGCAGCCCGCGGCAAGTCCCTCGGCCTCGCCGCCCGTCTTCGCCTCCTCCGTCGGCCTCACCGGATCCGACGAGATCCGGCCGGCCAGCTCCTCCAGCGAGCTCCGGCCTCCTCCCCGAAGAACTCCGGTAAACCTCCTTCTCCGGCCAACCTTGGCTTCCGTGCACCAGATCTGGATCGGGTCAAACCCTAGGTTGACCCCGAGATATTTTTTAAGTCATTTTTTGCAGTATTTTATGCCATGTTCATCGCATCGTAACTTCGCATCCGTAGCTCTGTTTTGGGCGTGTAGCATATCAAAATGTTCGCCTGAGAGAGTACATCATTTCATCTCATTGTATCATTTTCGTTTGAGATCATCTTAATGCAAGAAATGCTGTAGGAAGAGAGCTATTTGAGATAATTGTCAGATCTGCTGCACCAAATAGCTATTTGTCATTTTGCTATTTCGTAATTCCTGGCAGATTGTCTACTTTTTAGCGATTTTGCCGAGGATGTTGTTGTTGATCCGTGCATGCAATTTTGTTGTTCTTGCCATGTCTAACTTATATAATATGTATTTTTGATGGGTGTATGCTTAGTTTGTCATGCCTTACTCTGTAGCGAGTGCATCGAGCTCGTAAACATGCCTACTCGCTAACAGATTTGCATGTTCCAGTTTTTCTCTATGTCTGAGATCTGATTATGTTTTTGCCATGTTCACATGCTTGTAATTGTATTTTCTGATCCCTTTTGGCTCAAGGTCACTAAGGGACTTTTGTTAAGCTCTTTGAGTAGCTCCACGGCATGCCTTGCTTGCCATGTTAAGTTCCTGTAGCATATAGTTTTCATGCTTCAAAGTGTGCTACCTGATCCGAAATTCCAGGCTTGTGTTAATTTCACAAAGTCTGAAACCTGTTTACCAATTGCACTTTTGCCATGCTTGTTTGAACCTGTTAATGGATGAATTGGCCGTAGATCAGTGTTCATCTTTTGTCAAGCATTATGAGTGGATCCCTACCATGTATTTTTTTGCCATGTTTGAGTGCTGTAGCATAATTATCTTGATGCATTTATATGGCTACTTGCTTTTTATCGTAGACCGGTGCCATATTTGTTTTGCTTGCCATTTCCAAACCGTGTCTCCGATTCCGGTGTTCTTTACATCGATTTCAACCGAAATCACCTCATCTTTCTAGTGGCACTCTTGGATTTCCAAGTTGAAGTAAGGTTCTTTCATTCCTTGTCAAATCTTGCATATGCATCACATATCGCATCCCGCATAGCATACCATGTTTGCATCATGTTGTTTGAGCCTTGCACGTGGTTGATTGTGTTCCTTTTGCTTGTTTGTATTGTTTGCGTAGAGCCGGGAGACGAGTTCGCTAACGAGGAGCCCGTTGATTTTGCTTTAGAGGATCCAGTCAACTCTGACAACTTTGCAGGCAAGATGATCATACCCTCAAAATCACTTCTATCTTTGCTATGTTAGATGCTCGCTCTTTTGCTATGCCTATGCTACGATGCCTACCACTTGCTTATCATGCCTCCCAAATTTCCATGTCAAACCTCTAACCCACCATGTCCTAGCAAACTGTTGATTGGCTATGTACCGCTTTGCTCAGCCCCTCTTATAGCATTGTTAGTTGCAGGTGAAGATTGGAGATCGTTCCTTGTTGGAACATTATTTTCTTGTTGGGATATCATTATATTACCTTGTTATCTTAATGCATCTATATACTTGGTAGAGGGTGGAAGGCTCGGCCTTGTGCCTAGTGTTTTGTTCCACTCTTGCCGCCCTAGTTTCCGTCATATCGGTGTTATGTTCCCGGATTTTGTGTTCCTTACGCGGTTGGGTTATAATGGGAACCCCTTGACAGTCCGCCTTGAATAAAACTCCTCCAGCAATGCCCAACCTTGGTTTTACCATTTGCCACCTAGCCTTTTTCCCTTGGGTTTCACGGACTCAAGGGTCATCTTTGTTTTAAACCCCCGGGCCAGTGCTTCTCTAAGTGTTGGTCCAACCCAAAGCACCGTGCGGGGCCGTCCCTTGGCAACTTGGGTTACGTTGGCTCCCGTACGCTTAGCTTATCCGGTGTGCCCTGAGAACGAGATATGTGCAGCTCCTATCGGGATTTGTCGGCACATTCGGGCGGTGTTGCTGGACTTGTTTTACCATTGTCGAAGTTGTATTGTAGAACCGGGATGCCGAGTCTGATCGGAATGTCTCGGGAGAAGGTATATCCTTCGTTGACCGTGAGAGCTTGTCATGGGCTAAGTTGGGACTCCCCTGCAGGGATTTGAACTTTCGAAAGCCGTGCCCGCGGTTATGGGCGGATGGGAATTTGTTAATGTCCGGTTGTAGATAACTTGAACCTTAACTTAATTAAAATGAATCAACTATGTGTGTTACCGTGATGGTCTCTTCTCGGCGGAGTCCGAGAAGTGAACACAGTGTTGGATTAATGTTTGCCGTAGGTTGTTCTCTAGTTCTTCGTTTGAGCTTTGCCTTCTCTTCTCGCTCTCTTTTGCAAACAGGGTAGCCACCATTTATGCTAGTTGCTTGCTGCAGCTCCACATATTACCTTGCCTTACCTATAAGCTTAAATAGTCTTGATCGCGAGGGTACGAGATTGCTGAGTCCCCGTGGCTCACAGATTACTTCCAAACCAGATGCAGGGCCCGATGACTCAGTTCCAGATGATGCGCTTGAGCTCAAGTGGGAGTTCGACGAAGACTCACGCCGTTACTATGTGTCTTTCCCTGATGATCAGTAGTGGTGCCCAGTTGGGGCGATCGGGACCATGTCGCTTGTTGGGGTTGATCTTTTATTTTGGTACCGTAGTCGGACCATGAGTGTATTGGATGATGTAATGCTATTTATGTACTTTGTGTGACGTGGCGAGTGTAAGCCAACTATGTACCTTTCCCTTTATTATCTATTTACATGGCTTGTTGTGAAGATTACCTTACTTGCGACATTGCTTTCAGTGCGGTTATGCCTCTAAGTCGTGCTTCGACACGTAGGAGATATAGCCGCATCGAGGGCGTTACACATTCCTATCCTATTATTGTGTATTTCCTATCCATGCGTTGTTAGAATCCTCCAATTCAAACGAGCCCTTACAGAATTACTACATATAGATAGTTGTCAAACAACACCTTGTGTTGTTTGTCCCTCTCCTGCTGCGCCTTCGTCCACCCCAGCTTAGCTACTCCAATGATAGAAGGGTCCACCATAGTAGGGATCCGCCCTCCAGACTGTCTTTCGCAGCTTCACATCTTCTTCCCCACCACCGGCAGCCACGACAACTGCATTACCATCATCAACTGAGCAGATGACCTTGAGGACTACATGAGTCCGCAAGAGATGTCACACTCTTTCGTGTTTGCTTACGTTATACATCTCTTAATATTACATGCTACTTTATCATCCTGTTCACAGATTAGACGCCGAGTCAGCTACAAACTAATGCTCAAACTTGAGTTTTTAAATGGTTGTGGGGTACATATCGGGGCCGCGATCAGTAGTATATGTCTACTATCTGGTAAATCTCTGGTGTCTACTATGAGTTTCATGTTGGGTGGGAAACAAACAGTAAAGAAGCCATTATCTATATTTTTTAACTGAAGCCATTATCTGCCTGCTATCATTGGTTTTGGGTCTATCCACAGGTTGCTACCATCACTCTGAATTTCTCCATGCACTCCTTACATAATCTCACTATGTTTTATTCCTATGCATGTCAGTTATTGTACACAATGGAACTGAACATGTAGAGCAAAAGAGATGAGCCTTGCGTGGCAATAAATTTCATGCAGACGTCGCTCCATGGTGGGCACAAAGGCAGCCCCCTCCACCCATTTCAGATTGTAATCAAGAGGAAGATAATTGTTCAAAGGGGGATTCAGAAGGAGCAAACCACTCCTATTTACCCCCTGAGGTCCTCGTTCTTACTTGGCATGCTGATGTTGCTCATATCATGCATATGGTGCCTTGCATTGCTTACTTTATAGATCAAATATGTCATCTGCTTAGTTTAGAAATGCTTTGTGTGAATGCCTTCTGTCTAGTTCCCATATTGTATATGTGAATTAGGCAACACCATCTTGTTTGGCCAGTCATCATATATGTGAATTTTGCAATGACATCATGCTTAGCCAGTCATCTTATATGTGAATTATATAATGCCATCCTTTTTTCATTATGTATTACATTTATCAACAATGTTAGTACATTCAGCTACTCTTCATGTGCATTCGCCATTTGACACAGTAATGGAAAAATCTGAGTGAAAACATGGTCTTCAGAGAAGATAGTACTATCTGATGAAGCGCATGTCTCGCTGGTTACGGATAGCTCCTCAGAGGAGGATTCAGAGACAGATGACCAGTCCTATCCCCCCCCCCCCGAGTTCTATGCTCTAACTTGGCAGGGTTATATTGCTATGTCATTTGCTTCGTTTAGACATGCTTTGTGTGAATGCCACCTGCTTAGTGTCTAATTACCATATATGTGAATTTTGCAATGCCATCTTGTTGCAAGATATTATATATGTGAATTATGCAATGATATCTTGTTGCAAGGCATTATATATGTGAATTATGCAATGCCATGTTGTTTAGCCAATCATCATATATGTGAATTATATCATGCTATCGTTTTTTTGTATTACGTATTCCATTTTTTGACAATGTTTGTATATTCAACTACTCTTCCTGTGCATCAGCCATTTGAAGCGGTAATGGAAGTATCTGGAGTCTTCCGAGCAGACAATGCTACCTGCTGAAGCAGACATCTTGCTGGTTATAGATAGCTCCTCAAAGGAGGGTTCAGAGAAAGATGGCTAGTCCTATTTCCCCCCTGAGGTCTATGCTGAAACTTGGCAGGGTTATATTACTCATATCATGCATATGTTGTCTTGCATTGCTTAGTTTTTACATCATATACACAATATTAAATGTCATCTGCTCAGTTTAGACATCATATATGCGATTGCCATCTGCTTACTTGCTTAGTATATAAATCATATATTTGAATTATATCAGCTCGCAATCTTGAAAATATCTACCGCCTAGAAGCTTTTATGTTTGATAGCACGCGATTAGTATGTGTGGAACGTGTGCGATGCCTGTTACTCCCGCTCTGCTTCAATCCCTTGATTCCAATTTTCAGTAGCCCCAACATTTTACACCCGCCTGCATCCCTCGCAATCTCAAAAATATCTGCTCGCCTAGAGGTTTTTCTTTCTAATAGCACACAATTAGTATGTTTTGACCATGTGCGATGTCTATAACTCCCGCTCTGCTTCTATCCCTTGATCCAAATTTTCAGTAGCTCCGACATTTTACTCCCTCCTCTACATCCCTCGCAATCTCAAGAATATCTGCTCGCCCTTGATCTAAATTTCAGTAGCCCAGCACTTTACTCCCGCCTAGTAAAATTTTCAGTTGCCGCGGTATTTCCTCAAACACCACCTTGGACCCCTCCACACACACACCCCAAAACCTTTGCTCACGTAGACACACACTACCCCCCTCGCTCGAAACCATTGGTAGGTCACTGCCATCGCTGTTGACGCTGCCTCCATCGTCAACCTCTGCATGTGTGTCGGGGAGATCGAGGAGCCAATGGCCCAAAAGAGGTTTATACCAGCCTCTTTTCCCGACATCGGCGAGGTGGCTGCCAAGGTGTCCCCGTCGTCCTCTACGAGCTCTTTATCGAGCCACTATCATCGGTCACCCAATACGCCCGCCGTCGCGCCCCTACACCAGTTCAAGGACTTCCCCATCCTCCCACAGGCCCGGCCACCGACGAAGTCCTACCTCGGCGTCTGGCAGCGATGGTGGGTGACGTGGGTCACCGAGATTATGGATCGAGAGACCCACACCCGCCGGTGGCTCGGTAGCTTCCACACGGCCAAGCTCGCGACCATGGAGTATGACCGCTGGCAGGTCCGCTACCACGGCGCGACGGCTAGGCTCAATTTCCCCTTTGCACATGTCCGGTCGACTTCATCCTGCCGGAGCCAGGGTGGTGATCTCGTCTATGGCATGAAGGACCACGAGGCGAGGGAGCACCACCTTGGCCTACATGCAAGAGCTTCACCGGCAGCACCCGGAGCTCATGGAGGCGGAGCGAATGATCTTTGCCGGTGCGGAGGGCGGCGAGGTTATCATGCTCTCCTCCGATGACGAGGTCGAAGGCAGAAAGGACGGCAGCGCGGAGGGCGTCGAGGTGGGTGGCGAGGACGAGGAGATCGACGTCGACGAGTGGAGAAGTGTCTTCCCCAATGACCTCGACAATGGCACCGGCCCGGACCCAGCTTGCGACACACCGTACCTAACGAGGAAGGATTCGCTCAACCTCCATTTCGACCAGACGTACTTTAGTTTAGTTTAAATTTATGTCTTATGTTCGGTTATGCAAAACTATCTATGTTTATGTTCGAATGCATGCTACTTTCGGTTGAACTTCTTTGAACTTGATCAAATTGAAGTTTACAACGTTAAGTTTAGGGGATCGACTAGAAACGGCCAAAAATTGTAGAAGTATATATATATATATATTCACTAAGGGTTTTACTCCATTAACTTTTCGGGGATCGGCTAGAGATGGTCTTATGCCTTGTTTATTTCAGTTATTGACAATGTGATGTTCTATATGTGCAACTATTTGCCATGTAGTTCAATTTCATCAATAACAATTTCAACAATACCACTATGAATTTATGATATTTGGTTGCTGTTAAGGATATTGCAGTTAACATGCCTCTCCATTTTTTAACAATAACTAGTGTACTTTAGACCTGCACAATACCAGTTTGAATGACTATATTTGCTTGTTTTCAAATGTGATGCCTATTGCAGTTAACACACCTTTCCACTTCTTGTTTTGCTTAACTAGCGTGCTTAAACTTGCACACTGAAGCTACCATTTGGAGATTATGTTGTCTACCATGGATATATTTGGGTGATGTTTAGACTATTGTGCTTAGCATGCCTTTAGATGTACTCACATAGGACAATATTGGGAACAACTGTTGTTTTCCATCAAGATTAGTTTCATCGCATTGCTTATATGTAGTCACTATTTAGGATATCGATAGCTGGTACCATATAGCCCGGAGGTTTATAAGGGATTAATCGTCGAATCAAACATTTCACTTAATATATCTGTAATGCATTTATCGGTAGGTTAACTAGCGTGATATTGAATATATCCGAGGCTACATAGTAACATGCATTGTACTGAATGTTATTAAAATGGGTCAAAAAATGTCAATCGAATTATTTGTTTACACTTTATGCAAGACAACAATGAATTACAGGATGCTAAGTAAGAACTCCGCAACCTTCTTTTTACTGCCCATAATGAGTTGTGTTACATGACAATGTCTGAATCTTTATCCTTTGAAGTGGTTCCCGAAGTAGTTTACTCAACATTACCTCTCGATCTACATGTCGACCATCACAAGGGGTTGGACTAGAGTCGTGCGTGTCTTCTGCAAGGAGGAGAGCACAATAGGTGCATTCCGCTTCACCTTGTTCAGCAACCAGAATGTCTCTCGTCTCTTTCTTTACCATCTTTAATAGTGCAAGTATACAACCATGGTTCATCATTCTTTATTTGGTGCTTATGTATTTCTTTTTTTGATGCAATTCTTTAACATATGTACCTATGAATCGAATAATGCATTGGTTGTTAACCTGATGGATATGAATGAAGTTATAGCCTACTTTCAAATTGAAATTCGGTACAATTTTAAATAGCAGCAATTAAATTAAAGTGAAATACGCTCTGCAGGTCATTACAGCTCACACGGTCTATAAAGCACATGTGTGTGATACACATCATAATTCGACACGGTTCACGGAGAGGAAACATGTGTAACCATGCACAAAGTTGCCGTTTGCAAAGCGTGTGTGATGTCGGACAATATCACAAATGGTGCGAGAAAACTAAATGTGTGTGATTGACGCCTTATCGTACACGCTTTACAATCATGGACTTCTTGTGATGTGGCACGCAT
Source organism: Triticum aestivum (assembly GCF_018294505.1). Classification (NCBI taxonomy): domain Eukaryota; kingdom Viridiplantae; phylum Streptophyta; class Magnoliopsida; order Poales; family Poaceae; genus Triticum; species Triticum aestivum. Next base: position 487,418,811 of record NC_057797.1, read on the forward strand.
CGTAAATGTAGAGCTAGTTTGGTACATGCCTGGAAAAATCCCATGCCTAGACTATGCCTGCACTGCGCCTGTATAAGGTAAAACCACAGAAGTCCGACTGCGATGGAAATGCGAGCACAAACGAGTCGTAAGGATGGAGCGTTTGGGAAATGCGAGATATCACAAATAGTTGTTTCAAGACTCACATTTGGGATACCTGCTGGCAACGCATACCCCTAGTTATCAAAAACGTATGCCTTGCTACTTCCTATCCCCGGTGGTTTCTGGGTCATGTGGGAAGGATCCCCATATCTCACACACTCACTAGGCGACAATTTAAAATGCGGTAGCGGAAAGGGGTTAAAAATTGTTTGTATATCAACTCGTTTTACCAGTGCTTGGGTGTTTCATAGGAATTTTTTGATTTTCATGCTTTGTTCCCCATCAACAACCACTTGAGAGATGAACCGACTGTTGTCGTAGGGGGTTGTTCTTCTCCCTATTCATCCTTTAAGACCTTGGTAAAGCGGGAGGGTAGGGTGAAGAATGACCATAACCGACGGTCAATCTTGCAGTCAAGAAGTGTCCAACATATGTATAACCACTTAAGAGAGAGAATTTCGACCCGAAGGACATATGTCGACTATTATCGTAACAGTTTTATCCTTTTTATTCTCATAAATAGGCTTTCATGAAAAATGTCTTTTAACTAAATGTCAAATTTTTATAATGCGATTTAGATGAAGAAGTCGAGCTGCCTCGTTAAGACTCCTACAGCAGTAGATTCTATCACGAGGATGGTTTAGTACACGAAGGTCATGCTCGCCTATGCCGAGGGGGCTCGAGCTTACGCCAAGAGCGTTGCAACATAAGCCAAGAGCATAAGAGCAGCCACAGAGAGCATTAGAGCAACCGCCGAGAGCACACGAGTAGCAGTCGAAGTTGCGAGGACCGCCAAAGCCGAGATCATGAGGATGTTTGGAGGCGAGGAGAGCCCATGATAGAGCTGAAATTTTGGTTTTGAACTACTAGTGCACTGTCCTTATGTGATCTATATGATCGATGCACGTGAACTTAATTTCTATGTTGCTATGATGGAGTTGAACTTTTACTTCTGAACTACTAGTGCACCACCTTTATGTGATCTGTATCATCAATGCTTGTGAACGTAATTTTTACGTTGCTATGAAGATTGCAATATGACTTTGCTATATGTAATTGGATAGCTATGAAATTGACTTTTTAGCTTGTTTATTTATCATCATGGATGAAGTGGTATGTGGTGTACTATAGGAAGAATTCGGGAGTCCATGATTCATGGGAGAAATGCAATGAACAAGTGGATGGTTACGAGAACAACTGCTATAAAGGATATAAGACTTGAAAGGAAGAAGAGGATCGTTACTCCAACTTCATCCGCACAGAGAAAATCAACTATGAAGTATATGCAAGACCGTGTGGACAAGTGGACAAGTAAAGAATTTAATAATATCTATCCAGTCCATTATCATTATGGTGTTGTTGTTATCATGAGGTCATATATGTATGTAACATGCAACATGTCAGAGGCTTCGCTATGAAGGCTATGTTTACTTACTTATGATGTTTTTTAGGGCAGCTTATGATGTTATGTGAGTTGGACTCTAATGCATACATCTATTGTATTTCATTTGGATTATTATTATAGTAAAATATGGTGTTGCTAATCTGTGATACATATATTGTAATGCATGTGATTGAATATTGTAATTATTGTTTAATGCATGCTTTCGGATTAGAGGCGTTGCTTGCTGGACATATATGTGGCGAGTGCCACAGAAGCCCGCCACCACTAACAATAAATCCTAGAGATATGCCCACCACTGCGTTGTCTCTACCGGTGGCGGGTATGTGCCCTCCACTGACGTCTTATTAGCAATGGGGGGAGGTCAGTCGCGGGCGCCCCTGAGAGTCTCACCCGCCACTGGTGGGCTTTCTGCGCCGCCACTGGTAGGCATTCCCGCAATAATGTGTGCTTGCTATTAGTCATATTATGTTAATTAGTATTTTGTTGAACTTAAATATTGTCATTTGCCTCTGCTATCAAAGTTAAGTGTTATATGATTTTACCATAGCTGTTAAATAGAAATATATTGTCATTTGGCTGAAAAAACATTGATATGTACCCTTTTTTTTACACGTAAAAACCAAATTGGTCGCGTGACAACAACATGGCATTATCACTGATGATGAACAATACTGATGGTGTGGGCCCATACACGTGGCACACCATCAACATATTTATTACTGATGGCAAGTGGCCCACACACCATCACTATATTTTATCAGTGGTGCCATGTTGATGGCATGGGATGGACACCCCACCACCAACGTTTTTTGCACTAAAGTGCAATCGCAACAACATGCCAAGTTACAAACCGGAAAAAATGTTTTTGGACAAGCACAACACGTTTGATGTTGCAAACCACTGAACCCGTCCCCAGCCATGTTGCAAACGACTGTGCGTTGTCGAGCGGTTGACGCGGTGGAGATCGGACGGCTGCCACACATGCCATCCAACGGTTGTGAAAGCGGCTGATCCAATTCAAGCATCATCCGGGGTTTATGTTATTCCCCCCTTAAACTAATATAAGAGCGTCTAGATTATTATTTTAGAGATCAAAACGATTTTATATTAGTTTAGGGAGGGAGTAAGAGTTAACTAAGCAAAATCTTTTGTTCCTGGTCCAGGCTGGCCAGTATGGTCCACAGTTTGCATGCACGTAGAAGCCAAGCTAACTAGTTAGCTGTGTTCAAAGTATAATATCTGTTTGAGCTTTACACGGCCATGCATGTTAACAAAAGGGAGGGCCGCCCTAAAAAACGCAGAGGATATGAGTATATGATGCCATGGGCAGGAGGCAAGAAGCAAGCAGCAAGTAGACACAGGCGAAGCAAACAGTGTAAAGCTATCTCGAACAAAGCATAAAGATAGCATGCACACACGCAATGCTAGCTAGCTCATGCAAAAAGATGAGCATGCATGCAGAAAGGTCCCTAATAAAATTACACCGGCCGGCGAGCACCGACCATTGGTACGAACACGTTGCCCACTTGTCTCTACAAAATCAAGTTTGTATAATTATTTATAGCCATTTGATGTTCATCTGGCTAAGCAAATTTAATATAAGTTGTCTTTATTTTTTCAAAGAATAGTAGTTGTATCCCGGTCTCTCTATGTGTATCTAATATATAAGAATTTCTCTTATCATATAGCAACATTGTAGATTAAACAGGCAACCAAAATCTGAAGCCAGCATCTGACCATTAACGCCGAAAGGACACACGAGACAAAATGCCAAAGGATGAACACACGACTAACAGAAGTTTTAAACAAGGCAAGCCAAATACTAATCAAAGGGAGATGAACACTAGATCTCTTTAGCACCAATCGAGCACACTGCACACACGCACATACACCCGGTAGACTGGTAGTGCAAGCATGCACGCACTAGCTCCCAGAAGCTCAAACAAGACGGAGGCAGTAGTGGTAAAAAAAAAACACCGACCTCTCACTCTCTCACACTCACGCACACGCACACCAGTGATCTATAATTAACTGACCTTTGTGGATGTAAACATCTATCCTACTATTAGCCCCAACCAGTAACGGTGTCACTGACAATATCGTGGCGCTCAGAGCCAGAGAGCGCCGGCCTCCTTGAGCAGCGGCACGAGGGAGCCGTTGATGTGCGCGGCCATCACGCGGTCCATGGCGCCGACCAGCTTGCCGCCGATGAATACGACGGGAACGACCGGTGCGGCTCCTCCGGGGACGGCGCAGCCGAGGAGGTCGGCGAGGGCGCGCTCCAGTTCGAGGCCGCGCGGGTCGAGGTCCAGCTCGTGCACGGTGGGGTGCACGCCCATGCCGCAGAAGAGGTGCTTCACGGCGTGGCACATGCAGCAGCTGCTCACGCTGAACACCACCACGGCGCTCTCCGACGCCAGGCGCTCCACCCGCTCCGCCGCCGTTTCCGCCGCCAAGGTGACCGGCATCGCCGGCATGTACCACGCCTGCTCGGCCGCCGCGCCGTACTGCATTGTTCGATACAGCTGCGAAATTAACTAGCTAATTAGGTGGCTAAACAACTGCTTATTAAGTAGCTAAGCGCGGGAGGTGGTTTGAGGGAGCTAGCGTGAGCTGTTTTAGTGCTGGCGAGCTACAAGTGAGAAGAGGCGCATGTATTTATAGAGCGGGGGCAGCGGCGTTTCGTTTTTTTCTTTTGGGGTCCAAGGGTGGTGCGTCTTCACGGAAAGGAGAAGGAATGCCTTTTTCTTTTCCAAGATGTACATGCAGGTTTTCGATACTAGACGATCTCAAGAGACGCATGCAACTTTAGACCCTGAAAACCTCTTTGATTGCGTGCTTGGCATACTTTCAGCATTTTGGTAGGCCTATATATTTTCATATACATCTTGATTGTTTCAGCAGCTCGAAGTTAAACAGTATATGTTCTGCTTAAAGAGGCCACAGCAATGCTAAAAAGTCAAGCCTATTTCACAAATTAGGATTTTTGCATCAAACTTCCTGCTATCTTGGTTAAGAAATACAGAATGAATTGCAGTCAAACTTGTCGGTGTTGACTACTAATTTATTAAATATTGTCACTATTAATCAAAATACTATATTTGCATTTGTTCTATATTTTCATAATACATGTATTTATACTGTACACCATATTGACATGAAGTGTAACAGTGAAAGTGGCACCCTAGAAATATGGTACTAATAAAACTACGTGATGTCCTTTTCTTTAGGGAAAACTACGTCATGTTTTGTTTTGAACATAAAGGTAAAATATTTTTTGCGCATGTTGAAAGGGCAGCGGACTGGAAATAAGCTTAATAGTTTCTCAAAAAAACCAAAAATAAGCTTAATAAGTTGACAGTTGAGTGATTATATTCCTAGGCATCACGATGACTATTGAAAATGTTGATTTTACATCTAATGCGGCTAGCGATGGAGGCGATCATTCACTTCACGCGACGCTTAGACCTCGTACTCCAAGTTAGAATAGCTGGCTCATTTTGCTGGCCTACGTGACTTCGCACATTCGTTTTAGATTGATCTGTAATCGCTTGGTACTGACCTTGTTTGAAAGACTCGGTTAGTGTGTGTGCGTGGTTGCATCCTTGTTGAATTGGCTGGGTTTTATTTATAAAGTTGGTGGCGTCGATAGCAGAGAGGCCTGGTAAAGTCGATGCGTCAGTATCTGATCTGAGGATGGATCGATGGATGAAGGAGGTGACGGTCCTTGAAGCGTGCGCATGTGGTGCCCAATGAAAATGCGTCGGACCAGTGTGTAATCCAGTCTAGGTTTTGTGGCTTGGATGGCGCATCCGGCATTAGATGTTAGGTGTTGGTGTGATGTCCCTTTGGTATTAGGTACGGATATTCGGCACCCCTTCATCATGGGATAGGAGTAGCGACAGATGTTGCCAAAGATGGTGGCTTCAGGCTTACTGATGTATTATCTTGTAAGGGCTTTGTGAATAATTCATAAAATGGCTGCATGCATCACCCAAATGCTGAGGCAGGGGTATATCCTCCTTTTCAAAAAAAAATGAACCATCCATGCACAAAACGTATTTTAAACCACGATAACTTCAGCCTTTGCATCAATTGGGGCACATAACCAACCACATGATACATGTGGTAAGAAATCCAAAAAATTCAAAAAAAAAAAATTTGGGGCACATCATCATATATAATGATTAAAGACAAATTTTGATGGAGATGCCAAATAAATAAATAAAAGGATTACAATACAAGGCGATCCAGAATGGATCTACCCATTGTCCGCCCACACCACCGGAGAAAATGTTGCAAGCTATTGCTCCATGCCCCTCATTTGGTCACTGCCGCACCTCCTTCGATCCATGTTGATGCAGGGGGGGGGATTTGAACATAAGGTGATGACTGGATCCGGCCTCCGTTGCAGCCATCTTGTAGATCCAAAAACCGCTCCCTTGGTTGTCTCACTGTCATCCTCCACGACGGCCCCACTAATGGGATCACGCCGGCGCCAAAAGGGACGCATGCATGCACAGCCATGACTGGATTGACTTGCCGTGGCACAAAACTATCCATGTCGACACATCGCCCGCAAGGATTGCAGCCACCCGACGAGCATTGCAACCCCGCGCTGGACTCCAACACGTGTCATTGCATAGCTAAGAGCGGTGTCACCAACAAACGTGGCCCTCTTTGGTAAGTGCCTCTGGAAATGTGCCACTTGGCAACAAGTGGAAACACCTGGATATGTTTGTCGAGTGCTTTTCAGGCACTTGGCGGACTGTTTCCAGATTTTTAACAAGAAAATAGAAAACGTTTGGCGAGTGTTTGTTAGCCAACACTCGGTAAAGAAAGCCCCGCTGTGACAGATCCATCAACTGCGAGGGTAAGGTACATGTGTCAACAACTTTGCCAAACGCCGCCAGAAAAAAAAACTCAACAAACGTTGATTTGCCACTAGACATCATGCAATAAAAGCAGAAAAAGTTGACACATTACAACTCATATTTGGTAGAGGGAGTTGGGAGGGGGAAAGGCTAATGTTTTGTGAGTTGAAGGTTGTATTGTGACCAATATCGTAGTATAGAATTGGAAACTAAAGTTGAACTGAGGTGTGAATATACATGCACTTATCTCAGCACGAAAGCACAGGAACAGAAAACAGTAAACAGATGTGCATGTCCAGTTGAATTCGTTGAATTCCATGAACTGTTTAATTGTGTTGTATTTCTTATACTTTATGGTACATGGCCTACTAAATATTGTACCTTAGCCCAATTAAAATTCTAAAATGTCAACGACCCTTTTGAGATGCAAGGCAACTATGGAAGTTTAGTACTCCCTCTGTAAAGAAATATAAGAGCATTTAGATCACTACTTTAGTGATCTAAACGCTCTTATATTTCTTTACGGAGGCAGTATCATTCTGCCACTAGAGTAGAAGAATGACCAATATATAAGGGGGGTTGTTCTACTTCTTGTAGCATGAGAAAATAGGGAAATAATGCGTGTGTTCACTCACTCGGTCACTTCACGCCATGCTATGTCACGCACGCGTGTCGTGATTCATGAATTGAGTTTGAGTTTGAGTTTGGGCTAATGTTACACGCCTTGCTGGAAGAAATAAATATTTGCATGGTAATACAATGCATAGCTCTATGTGTACCTGTCGATATTATTCAAGCTTCTTGTGGACACGTTTTGTACTTCCAGAGATCTCTTCCACCACGTCTTAGTTGCATATCTTCACTCTCCCACACGTCCTCTATATGCATAGGAAAGATAATACGCATAACACAAAAAACATAGCTGAATCTCTCTCTCTCTCTTTCTCTCTCTCTCTCTCCGTCCGGACGAGTTCTTGCTGAGCTGCTTCTTCGGCTACCACATACCAAAGACTGCGTGCACAATCGCTCGGGAGAGCAGGCCTCCAGAACCGCATCTCTTGAGAATCTGCACCGGGTGAAGGGCGATAAGGTTTTTGGGGACCGTCTAGGCGCTACTTCTCGTTGAAGTTAAACTACAGCATTTGTGTCCTCTTTCTTTGAGTACTTCATCTAATGCAGACGACCACCTTGTCTTCACCACCATGGGAGGAGATGATGTTGCACCGGAGTTTTTGGTGCCCTCATATGTCTTGAACCTTTCTCTATTGACATGTACCTTTGTTCCAAATGTGTATGTTCTAGATGTTCCTACTTTGTTGTATGCAATTTACCATGTTAGTAATCTTGTGATAATGCTAATCTAGATTAAGCTTAAACAAAAACTACCCAATTTCCTTATAATCCTAAAACATTATCTATGTAAGAAATTTTCGTTGACTAGCTTTTATGTTGCTCTAAAATCAAGCCCATTGACAGGTACTCACTCAAGAGATGACAAACTAAAACCATCATGTGGATCCTCTCTATGAACATTTACTGGATTTCATCTCGCACTCCAAGTGGTCCACTTACTCTTGAATAGGATAAATCATTCTCGGAGGCCACTGTAATATTTGTTGAGTGAAAGGTCAGTTGTTGGATATTTGCATAATGCCAAAGAACTTTCGAATGCACTTGAATCCGAGTTTGATACCACCGATGTCGGTGGTGAACTGTATGCTATAGAGCAGCTCATTAACTACATAATGGTTGAGAACTGTTTCGTGGTAGAACAAGTTCATAAGAGGTAGTGCATGGAAAAGGAACTCAATCGCCTTAAGTGTGTGTTGCCCGATAAGTTTGTTGCTGGGAGCATTGTTGCTGACTTTCCTCGTTCGTGGAGGACTTTTCCACTTCTCTAACACATCACAAACAAGAGATCTATGTCGAGATCCTAATTAGATGTTTGGATGTTCAAGAGAAGCCGGGGGTAAAGGACACACAAGTTAAAAGTCAAGGGACAATTTGCTGCCAATGTAGTCCGGAAAAATGATCACAAGCTCATGGAAAAGAGCAAAGTCTCAAAGACTACAAACTTCAAGAAGAAGAAGAATAAGTAGAAGAAGGCCCAAAAAGGCAAAGCAAGAAAATGAGAAGGATCCTTGTTGGGTTTGGGGTGCAGATGATCATTGCTCTCCCAAGTGTCCAAAGCACTACAGCTGGGAAAAGGATCCTACACAAAGTTCTAATTCTGTCAATCTGATCATTGGCATGCTAAAGGGGAACATTTGTGTATGGTAATTTACCTACTATTCTTTCAACGTGTCAATCTACCGATAGGTGGGTTGACACTAATGCTAATATTCTTGCGTGTACTAACATATCTTTGTCTACCTCTTGTAAGGCACACCATGATTCGACCGTTCTAATGTGGAATAGTTAATCTGCTTCTGTTCGTGACATTGGTATGGGCGATCTCAAGTCTACTTCGGGAAATATCCTGCAACCGAATAATGTCTAGTATGTCCCTCCTAAAAAGAATAATCTTGTTAGTAGATCCCATATTCTCAAAGATGGGTTTAAATTGGTGTTTGATTCAAATAAATTTTTATTGTCCAAATATGGAACTTCTGTTGGGAAGGACTATGAATGTGGAGGTTTATTTTGTCTATCCTTGGACTTCTGCAATAAAGTTGTCAACCATGTCTACACTAATTCCGATGAGAATCATGTTTGACATTCACAACTTTGCCACACTATTTTTTGGTTGTATGTCACAGATAGCTAGTATGAGCTTAAATCAAAAATTGTTGCTAGCTCTAAGTGTCAAGCTTGTGTTCAAGCTAAGCAGGCTCATAAGCATCACAAGGCTACAGAGAAAAGAAATTGGACACCTTTAAAGTTGATACCTTCAAATCTGCATGAGATGAATGGTGTATTGCCGAAATGAAAAAAGAATTATTTCCTTACTTCAATTGTTCATTCAACTGGATATTGTTATGCGTATCTTTTGAAAACTAAAGATGAAGCTCTAGATTACTTCAAATTTTGTAAGGTTGAAGTTAAAAATTACTTTGACAGAAAGATCAGAAGGATTTAGTCTGATCGTGGAGCAGAATACTTTTCCTATGACTTCACTTTATTCTATTCAGAACATGGTATAATCCGTGAGAGTACGCCTCCTAATTCCCCTTATTCCAATGGGATACTGGAAAGGGAAAAATGACACTCTAACTAGTTTGGTCAACACCATGTTAGATACTACTGTTTATCTAATGAATGGTGGGGGGCGATATTAACTTTGTGTCATGTCCAAAACTAAGTTCCAACCAAGAATAAAGAGATTACACTATGTTAACAATGGGAAAAGAAAATATTAATATTCCCATACTTTCTTACATGGTGTTGTTTGGTGAAAGTCAATGTGCCAATTCTAAAGAAAGGCAAGCTTGGACTATATATGGAGTAGCTGACATGAAAGTTGGCACCACATGGAGTCTAAAGATGCAGATTTCTTTCAGGATATTTTTCATACGATAGATACGCAAATCATGTCTAGTTTGGAATCTAATCCTAAATCATTCAATTCAGTGGAGGATTCCAAATATTTTCGTGATGAAAGTTCTGATGAGGATGATAATCAAGCTCTCCCAAGGATAAAAATATAAAAGTCTTCAAAGTACCTTGGCAATGATGTTATTGTGTGCCTCATGGATGACACTCCTGCTACCATTTCATAAGTTTATGCTTCCCAGGATGCAGACTACTGGAAAGAAGCTATTCAAAGAGAGATGAATTCCATCTTAGCCAATGGAACTTTGGAGATGACTGATTGTCCTTATGGTTGCAAAGAAGTAGAATGTAAATGGACATTCAAAAGAAAACACAGATCTTATGGTATCATTATAAATTACAAGGCAAGGCTTGTAGCCAAGGTTTATACCGAAAAAGTAGACAAAGATTTCTGCGATCCCTACTCGCATGCGTTTAGGCTGAACACAATTCACTTGTTACTATATTTGGCTGCCTCACGGACTTATCGTTCATCAAATGGATGTGTAGAGAACTTTCATAAATGGTCACTGGGAAGAGGAAATTTATATTGAAGAACTAGATTGATTTGTAGCACTAGGTCAGGAAAGAAAGCTTTGTAATTTGTCGAATCTTTGTATGGCCTGAAACAAGCACCAACACAATGACATGAGGAGTTTTTCAAAACTTTAACTTCCACAAGCTTTGTTATGAATGAAACCGATAAATGTGTCTACTAACTCTATGGTGGGGGTGAGGGAGTAATCCTTTGCTTATATGTTGATGACATACTAATCTTTGGAACCATAATCAAAGTCATTGGCGAGGTCAAAACTTTCTTCTCTCAATGTTTTGAGATGAAATATCTTGGGGAAGTTGATGTTATCTTCAACATCAAACTTTCTAGAAATGAAAACAATGGGACTAGTCTTGTGCAATCTCATTAAATGGAAAAGGTGCTGAGTAGATTTGGATATTCCAATTGGAAACCTTTTTCAACTCCTTATGATCCTGATGCGTTCCTTCGACAGAATCAACAAGATACTAGAGATCAATTGAGATACTCTCAAATAGTTGGTCGTACATGTATTTAGCTTGCGGCACAAGGCCTTGCATCTCGTTTCCAGTCAGAAAAGTAAGCCGTTTTGTTTCCAATCCCGAAGATGATCATTGGCGTGCTTTTGAGAGAATAATGCGCTATCTAAAGGGGACAATGAGCTATGCTATTCACAATACCGGATATATATCTAAGAGTACATGAAGGGTATAGTGAATCAAATTGGATTTATGAAGCTGATGAGATAAAGAACACAAGTGGCTACATATTAACTCTTGGTGTCGGTGTTGTTTCATAGAAGTCTTGCAAGCAGACCATATTAATAAGGTCAATAATGGATGCTGAACTCACATCATTAGACACATCAATAGTTGAAGCAAAATGGCTCGTCAAATCTTAATGGACACGCTGGTGGTTGAAAAAACCATAGCGGCTATCCTCATGGAACAATGAAACTATAATTGTCAAAATGAACAGTTAAAAGGATAATGCGAAGTGTTCAAGACCTGTGAAAAAAGATTAAAATCTGTCTGGAAGTTGAAAAACCCAGAGTAACAATGTTAGACTTATGTTCGAACTACTAAAAACCGACATATCCTTTAACAAAAGTTGTATCAAGAAATGTGATTGACTATGCATCGTTGGATATTGGCTTGAGACCCATAATGTTGTCGAAGAAGAACCCCAACCTATGTAATCCACAATCAGGTGAAGTACCTAGAAAAACAAACTTGTAACTGGATTGAACTTTTGATAAACTCACTTAGCTGAAGATGTTCACTAGTAGAAAAAGGGGCTTTCGTTCGGGCCTGGCCAGCCCATTAGTCCCGATTCTGCCACGAACCGGGACCAATGGATGCATTCATCCCGGTTCGTGAGCCCAGGGGGCGGCCGGGGCCTCGTGGCCATTGGTTCCGGTTCTTCTGGGCCAATTTGTCCCAGTTCTTGGCACGAACTAGGACCAATGGGCCTCGCTCCTGGCCCACAAACATAGGTCCCGGTTCTTGGCTTGAACCAGGACAGAAGGCTGGGCTTTAGTCCCGGTTCCAGCCACGAACCGGGACAAATGAGCTTCCTATATATACCCCATCGCCGTCGAGCAGAGCACTCCACAGTGCTCTGTTTTTTGCTGGCTGGCGAGGAAGGGCATTTGGGTGCTCTAGCTCACCTCTTATGCATGTGAGGTGTTCAATGAAATGCCCGAACCACATTAGTTAAGCTTTATCCTCTCGAATCTCGTCGGAGCTCCATTTTTTCCGAGATTTGTCTAGGTTTAGCGGTCCGTCACGCCCCGTCCTCGTCTTCACCGCTGTCGATCGCCCGCGCCGATCTCGTCGCCGGCACCACCGTGGTGAGCCTCTTGTTCTTATCTTCTTTCTGAAAGAAAAAAAATCTTACTTTAGATAGATACTTTTCTAATTTTCTTACTTTTGACACACATAATTATATATAATGCACGCAGATGAACCGGCAATGGATGTACGGTGACAGACACACCTCCGAGTACATTAAGGGCGTGCGTAAATTTCTCGAAGTGGCTGAGGCAAACAAGCAGAATGGTTTTATGTGTTGTCCATGCCCTGATTGTGGGAATACGAGGTCTTACTCTGACAAGAAAATCCTTCACACCCACCTGCTTTATAAAGGTTTCATGCCACACTATAATGTTTGGACGAAGCACCGAGAAATAGGTGTTATGATGGAAGACAACAAAGAATAAGAGGACGATGACAACTATGTGCCCCCTGAATACAGTGATGCTGCAACGGGGGAAGCTGAAGATCAAGAGGAACCAGACGATGTGCCCGATGATGATCTCCGCCGGGTCATTGTTGATGCAAGGGAAAAGTGCGAAAGTGAAAAGGAGAAGCTGAAGTTCGATCGCATGTTAGAGGATCACAAAAAAGGGTTGTACGCCAATTGCGAAGATGGCAACACAAAGCTCGGTACCGTACTGGAATTGCTGCAGTGGAAGGCAGAGAATGTTGTGCATGACAAAGGATTTGAGAAGCTACTGAAAATATTGAAGAAGAAGCTTCCAAAGGATAACGAATTGCCCGACAGTACTTACGCAGCAAAGAAGGTCGTATACCCTCTAGGATTGGAGGTGGAGAAGATACATGCATGCCCTAATGACTGCATCCTCTACCGCGGTACGTACAAGGATTTGAACGCATGCTTGATATGCGGTGCATTGCAGTATAAGATCAGACGAGATGACCCTGGTGATGTTGAGGGCGAGCCCCACAGGAAGAGGGTTCCTACGAAGGTGATGTGGTATGCTCCTATAATACCACGGTTGAAACGACTGTTCGGAAACAAAGAGCATGCCAACTTTATGCGATGGCACAGTGAGGACCGTAAGGAAGACGGGAAGTTGAGAGCACCCACTGACGGGTCGCAGTGGAGAAAAATTGAGAGAAAGTACTGGGCTCAGTTTGCAGGTGACCCAAGGAACGTACGGTTTGGTTCAAGCGCCGATGGCATTAATCCTTTCGGGGAGCAGAGCAGCAATCACAACACCTGGACTGTGACTCTATGTATGTATAACCTTCCTCCTTGGATGTGCATGAAGCACAAGTTCATTATGATGCCAATTATCATCCAAGGCCCTAAGAAACCCGACAATGACATTGATGTGTACCTAAGGCCATTAGTTGAAGAACTTTTACAACTGTGAAATGGAAATGGTGTACGTGTGTGGGATGAGCACAAACATCAGGAATTTAACCTGCATGCGTTGCTGTTTGTAAGCATCAACGATTAGCCCACTCTCAATAACCTTTCGGGACAAACAAACAAGGGATGCCACGCATGCATGCACTATTTAGCTGACACCGAAAGTATATACCTGGACAGATGCAGGAAGAATGTGAACCTGGGCCATCGTAGATTTCTCCCGACCCACCATCAATGTCGAAAGAAAGGCAAGCATTTCAAAGGCGAGGTAGATCACCGGAAGAAACCCGCCATGCGTACCGGTTATCACGTACTTGATATGGTCTCTGATTTACACGTAATATTTGAAAAGGGTCCCGGTGGACTAGCTGTTCCGAATGATGCTGAGGGACGTGCACCCATGTGGAAGAAGAAATATATATTTTGGGACCTACCCTACCTGAAAGAGCTAGAGGTACGCTGTTCAATCGACGTGATGCACGTGACGAAGAACCTTTGCGTGAACCAGTTAGGATTCTTGGGCGTGTATGGGAAGACAAAAGATACAAAAGATACACCTGAGGCACGGGAGGACCTGCAACGTTTGCACGAAAAAGACAGCATGCCTCCAAAGCAGTATGAAGGTCCTGCCAGCTACGCTCTTACCAAAGAAGAGAAGGAAATCTTTTTTGAATGTCTGCTCAGTATGAAGGTCCCGACTGGCTTCTCATCGAATATAAAGGGAATAATAAATATTCCAGAGAAAAAGTTCCAGAACCTAAAGTCTCATGACTGCCACGTGATTATGACGCAACTGCTTCCGGTTGCATTGAGGGGGCTTTTACCGGAAAACGTCCGATTAGCCATTGTGAAGCTATGTGCATTCCTCAATGCAATCTCTCAGAAGGTGATCGATCCAGAAATCATAGCAAGGCTAAGGAGTGATGTGGCGCAATGTCTTGTCAGTTTCGAGCTGGTGTTCCCACCATCCTTCTTCAATATCATGACGCATTTCCTAGTTCATCTAGTCAACGAGATTGTCATTCTGGGCCCCATATTTCTACACAATATGTTCCCCTTTGAGAAGTTCATGGGAGTCCTAAAGAAATATGTCCGTAACCGTGCTAGGCTAGAAGGAAGCATCTCCATGGGCCATCAAACAGAGGATGTCATTAGGTTTTTTGTTGACTTCATTCCTGGCCTTAAGAAGATAGGTCTCCCTAAATCGCGGTATGATAGGAGACTGACTGGAAAAGGCACGCTAGGAGCGGACTCAATAATATACAGGGACGGGCATTCTTGGTCTCAAGCACACTACACATTTCTATAGAACTCTACCTTGGTGACCCCGTATGTCGATGAACACAAGAACAGTCTGCGCTCCAAACACCCGGAGCAGTGTGACGACTGGATTACATGTGAAGACATCATGACTTTCAGCAGTTGGATGGAAACACGTCTCAGAGGTGACAACACTGTTTGTGATGAGCTGTACTCGTTGTCTAGGGGACCATCTTCGACTGTATTGACTTACAAAGGATACGAGATAAATGGGAATACATTTTACACGATCGCCCAAGATCAAAAGAGCACCAACCAAAACAGCGGTGTCCGCTTTGATGCAGCAACCGAGAGGGGAAAGGACGCATATTATGGTTACATAGTGGGCATATGGGAACTTGACTACGGACATAGGGGAAAGGTCCCTTTGTTTAAGTGCAAATGAGTCAATCTGTGAGGAGGCGGGTACAGGTAGACCCACAGTACGGAATGACAATAGTGGATCTGAACAATCTTGGGTACAATGAAGAACTGTTCGTCCTAGCCAATGATGTGGCACAGGTTATCTATGTGAAGGACATGTCTATCAAACCGAGAAAAAGAAAAGATAAGGAAGCAAATACATCATACGATGAGCCAAAGCGCCACATACTTCTTTTAGGAAAAAGGGACATCGTGGGAGTGTAGGGCAAGACAGACATGTCCGAAGATTATGAAATGTTTCATGAAATTCCTCCTTTCAAAGTCAAGGCTGACCCAAGCATCCTGATAAATGATGAAGATTATCCATGGTTACGGCGCAATAAGCAAAGCACACAAGCGAAGAAAAAGTGAAGACTTTTTGTCCACAACTATTATGATGATACCATGCCAACTTTCAACCTTTTCCTAGTTCATTTGAAATGCATGTTGTAACAGACGAGTTTCTGCCGTTTTGTACATGAAGTGCATCCAGTTTTTGCCGTAACCCTCTCAACTTTTTAGAACATGCTATGTGGGTGAAATTGTGATACCATGCCAACTTTCAACCTTTTCATAGTTCATTTGTAGTGCTTTTCATTTTCAGGGTCATATAGCTCAAAAAAATTAGTAAATGCATGAAAAATAACAAATGAAGTTGAAAAGGGTTGAAAATTGGTGATGTGGCTTTGAGTGGGCATTTTGAACACACAAAAAGTCTGGAGTTCAAATAAGTTAAAAAATGAAATCCCTTTGTAACAGACGAGTTTCCGTATGAAACCCTGATACTTAGAAAGAGATTGTCCGTTTTGTACACGAAGTGCATCCAGTTTTTGCCGTAACCATCTCAACTTTTTAGAACATGCTATATGGGTGAAATGATGATACCATGCCAACTTTGAACCTTTTCAGAGTTCATTTGTATTGCTTTTCATTTTCAGGGTCATATAGCTCAAAAAATCAGTAAATGCATGAAAAATAACAAATGAAGTCAGAAAGGGTTGAAAATTGATGATGTGCTTTGAATGGTGCATTTTGAACACACAAAAAATCTGGAGTTCAAATAAGTTCAAAAAAATGAAATCCCTTTGTAACAGACGAGTTTCCGTATGAAACCCTGATACTTCGAAAGAGATTGTCCGTTTTGTACACGAAGTGCATCCAGTTTTTGCCGTAACCCTCTCAACTTTTTAGCACATGCTATGTGGGTGAAATGATGATACCATGCCAACTTTCAACCTTTTCAGAGTTCATTTGTACTGCTTTTCATTTTCAGGGTCATATAGCTCAATAAAAACAATAAATGCATGGAAAATAACAAATTAAGTCAGAAAGGGTTGAAAATTGATGATGTGGCTTTGAATGGTGCATTTTTAATTTTTGGGTCATTTAGCTCAAGTAATGAACTAATATAAAAAAGAATGATCTCGAAAACTTTTATGAAACTCTAATAGAAAAATAATAAGAAAAAAGAATTTTCATAAAACTTTTATAAACCTCTAGTATTATGGAAACTAAAACTATATAAAATTTATGCAACTAAAATTATCAAAGTATTTTCTGTTGAAAACATTATATGCAAAAAGAATTTTCATAAAATAAATAAAAATAAAAAATAAAATAAATAAATAGAAACAAAATAAAATAAATAAGTAGAAAAAAATAAACTTTAACAAATAAGTAGAAAAAAATAAAACAAAATAAATTTTAATAAAATAAATAAAAATAGAAACAAAAAGAATCACGGAAAAAAGGAAAAATAAACAAAATACACTTTAACTAATGTCACTAACAGTTTATAATTTTTATTACCTGAAAGCAAAAAGAATCACGGAAATACAATAAGTATTTTGCTCTAAGTAGAAACTAAATAAAATAAATAAAGCAAAAATGAAAACAAAAAACATGAAAAAAATGTCACCTACTGAGCATTCACGGCCTGAATACGACTAGAAACCCAACTATGGGCCAGGATTCAGGCCCGCAGAAGGCCCGGTAGGCCCACAGGCAACATTGTGTCATATTAGGCCCATAAGCCTGCATTTGATAGGAGCTCGAGAGGGCAGCCGGAGTGGGGCTTATAAACCACTCCGAGCCCCTCTCAACTAGCGAGGTGGGACTAAAGTTTTGGCCACGGGCAGCGCCAGGCCTTTGGTCCCGGTTTGTGGCACCAACCGGGACTAAAGGTGGGCATTGGTCCCGGTTCGTGGTACCAACCGGCACCAATGTCCACCTTTAGTCCCGGTTGGTGCCACCAACCGGGACCAAAGGCCTATGTTTCCCGCACTTTGGGCTGCTGAAAACACGACCTTTGGTCCCGGTTGGTGGCACAAATCGGGACCAAAGGTGTCATTTGTCCCGGTTGCTGCCACGAACCGGGACCAGAGCTCTGGCTATATATACAGCACTTGTCAAAATTTTCATTCAGTTCCTCCGCGACGACACCGACGATATCGACGCCGCCATGCTGCCCCGACGCCGTCCGCCGCCCCTGCCATCGCCCGTGCCTCTTCCTCGCCGTCGTCGTCGCCATTGCCGTCGTCATCCCCGACCCCGCGCGCGCCCCAGCCCCGGCCTGCCCCTGCCCCGACGCCGTCCGCTGCCCCTGCTGTCGCCCGTGCCTCGTCCTCGCCGTCGCCGTCCCTGACCCCGTGCGCCCCAGACCCAGACCACCCTTGCTCCACCCCCGAGCGCGCCGGCCGGCCGCGCCCCTACCCCGGCCATCCCCCACCATCACCGTCGCCGTGCCCCTCGCCGCCCTCGCTGTGCCTTATATATGTATGGATGTGTGGATGTGGCTATGTATGTATGGATATAATGTTCATATATGTATTAATTTTTTTATTTAGGTTGTTAATTAGTAGATATTAATTCATATATGTATGGATGCACGTGGATATGTATGTATGTATGTATGTATGTATGTATGTATGTATGGATATAAGAAGAGGAAGGAGGAGAAGGAGGAGGAGAAGAAAGAGAAGAAGAGGAGAGGAAGAAGAGGAGAAATAAATAAGAAGAGAAAAAAAGAAGAAGACAAAAAGAGGAGAAGAAGAAAGGAATAGAGAGAAGAAGACGATGGCGACGATGACGGCGAGGAAGAGGCACGGGCGATGGCAGGGGCGGTGGACGGCGTCGGGGTAGCCTGGCGGCGTCGATATCGTCGGCGTCGTCGGGGAGGAACTGAATGAAAATTTTGACAAGTATCGTCGGCGTCGTCGATATCATCTATTCCTTTCTTCTTCTCCTCTTTTTTTCCTTCTTTTTTTCTTCGATCTTCTCCTCTGTTCCTTTCTTCTTCTCCTCTTTTTTTCTTCTTATTCCTCTTCTTATTTTTTATCAGGTATGTCGTTGTCGATATACCCCCTCCCCGATGACTTCGACATGAGGGGGGGGGGGTCGATAAATAATAGAACTAGTTAAACTAGTTTATTTTTAGTAAGTACTACTTTATTTTATTTATAATAAGTTCTTACTAGTTGAACTAGTTGATTTAATAAAACTACTTTATTTACTATAGAAGTAGTTTATTTTTAGTAAGTACTACTTTATTTTATTTATAGTAAGTGTTTAGTAGTTGAACTAGTTGATTTAATAAAACTACTTTATTTTACAATATATAGAAGTAGTTTATTTTTAGTAAGTACTACTTTATTTTATTTATAGTACGTGCTTAATTAGTAGTTGAACTAGTTGATTTAATAAAACTACTTTATTTTACTATAGAAGTAGTTTATTTTTAGCAAGAAAATTAATAGAACTAGTTTATTTTTTTAGTTCAAGCAATTATTCCCGCATCGACGTCGACGATGCCTATCCCGCATCCTCGTCGTCGACTCGACAAAGGCGGCCAGCTGGATTAGAGGGGCCATGTACGGAACTGGGCTCCGCCGGGCTGGTATTGGGAGGTGCTACCTTCCGAGGGGCGTAGGTTGGTGAGGAGCCAGCCCGTCGTTGACCCGATCCTTGTTTAGTGGCGGTCGCGTGGGCCAGTGATGGTGCCTAGGCTTTCGGACACCGCAGAGGTGGTACATCACCGTGTCAGCGAGGAGGACGAGCACGTCCGTCACTACATAGTTGCGTTGGAGGACAGGTTCGACAATACCTGGCAGGTTCTTCAGGGATCTCACTGGAGCGATCCTGTGATGGTTCCTTCTCTTTGGGTGTCCACCACCCGTGCCGATACCCGTCGGGCGCTACAGTTCTAGCTGTACTAGCGATGTTATATGTATGATAGTATTCGAGGTGTATTAGTGATAATATTCGACGATGTATGGACGCAAGAGATGATGTAGTTTTGCTTATAATTGAATGCATCCTAATTTGAATACTACTTTATTTTGCGATTTGATTTTGCTTATTGAATGCTCAAATTGGAAAACTACTCCTACTTTGAATGCTAAAATTGGAGAACACTATGCAAGGCGTATGCATATGATTAGTTGACAGCTTATAGGGTTTTTGTTTTCGTAGAAATCTAGGAGCCCCCCTCCATCATCCCCGCCATCGTCCCCGTCACCGACCCCCTCCGACCTCGAGGTGAGACCAGCCAAATCCTTTTTTAGAAAGATAATTAAATGATATTTCGGGTTGACTTTAAGTTTGTCGAGTCTCCACCATATATGAGAGGACGAAGAAGCTCGAATGCTGTCGTGGGGGTCGTTTCTCCTTCTTCTCCAGGTGCTAGACCTTTGTTATGCACTAGGGGAAGAAGGAGTAACGACCATCACCGACGGTCGCAAATGTCAGAGAGGAATCGGCGAGGGAGAGTTCCACCATATATATATGAGAGGACGAAGAATCCCGACTGTTGTCGTGGGGGTCGCTTCTCCTTCGTTCCCGTGTGCTAGACATTTTGGTGTAATGCACTCGGGGACAAAGTGAGGAGCGACCATCACCAAGAGTCGAATATATACACCACGTGAGCTGAGAGTTTTCAAGAAAAGACTCGACAGACCGAGAGTCAACCCGTGATGAATAATAATGATCTAATTTAGTTTTTGTAGTACATATATTTAATTGTACAAGTTTAATATTTGAATTATGAACGTAGGAAATGTCGTCATCAGATGACGAAAGTCTCCCGGGGGAGTGCAGCTGGTGCCATGACGATCGAGGTCTGTGCGACATGCCTCACCTGGACGATGATCAGTGTTTGAGCATTAAGCTTGAGGAGACCTTCGATGTTTAAATGATACGCAACGATGACAAGTGTTTTTTCGTAATTAAGCATGACTACAACTATTTCAACGTGTAATTTTCATCTTTTACAATCCAAGTAGCTTATCCCATGCCATGCAAGGCGCTATGTCTTGGAGAGGATGGGTTTTGAAGACCATGAAAGTTTTGAAACAAAGAAAATTCACCTAAGGACTCATTATGATGTGGATTTTGAAGTAAAGTTGTACAATTCTGAGAGCGAACCCATTTTGGTTGCAAAATATGGGAAGCACTTTGCAAGATGTATGGTTTTGATGAGGGTATGCTTGTCACCATGGATCTTGGTGATCCTGAAATCGAGAAAGACAATATGGACATTTGGGTTCTTGTTGATACGCCTCCAATTCTACCGCTATGTGAGTTTAGTTTCTCAAACATAGTTATTAGCTAATTTATATTGTTTATTTCAAAATAGTTGACAACTTATTTCCATTGATAGATTATTTTCATTCTTCAAAGAATGTGCGGGAGATGGTAGACAAAACCCACTACACCGATGGCTCCGAATTAACTTACAAGGAGAAAAATCATCTGGTCGGATTTTGTACTGACATTGAGAATTACAATATCTACAATCAAACTCCTCAACATTATGGTCAATATGTGCCACTAGTGCATGTGTTGAACTACGGTAACTACCATGGAGATACCCTGGTAAGATTTTTTACTTTTACGACATCCGTGCATCTTTTGCATACTTCTAAAACTAGTACATCATTGCTAACTATGAATTTATTACTATGTTTTTCAACAGATAATCCCAGAGAATTGTGTGCCTCATTTGATGTATCAGAAAGGTAGCCTTAATGTTTTGAACATACAGCCATGTCATCCTACGAATCTCAACTGTCCATACCAGATTTCTAAAAGGAATGGAGACATGCAAATCAAAGGATGGAAAAAATGTATGGACAGTCGTAAGGAGGTTCTTGGAAGCAAAAGAAAGCGAAGCGCAAGAATTGGAGACAGGATGATCTCCATTCTACATAATGAAGAGTCAAGGTCTATATTGTTTTATGCTATTTTACCTTAAAGAGGGTATTTAGGTCCTACCTAATACTGATGATCATGTGCTAAGAACAATTAAGTAGGGTTGGTTCGATGACTATGAGGATGATGATCGTATGACTTGTTATTAATAACGAGTAGAAGTTGTATGATGACGATTAGTAGACTTGTTATTATATATGATGATACATGATGCGAGCATGAAGAGTTATTATATATTAGCGGGAGAAATGAACATGAATTGCATTAAAGTGAAGGAAACATGCATGTGGTGCATGTCGAAAGTAGTACAATCCACTTCAATCTAAGTCATGTTTAGGCATAGCAGTAGCAGTAGCACGGAGATAAGAGAGGACACATCTCTCTATTAGCTACCTATACCAACCTAAATTTACCCCAAAAACCCCTAAACCATCTCTTTTCAAAAAAAAAACCAGCCCCTGAAATGCTGACGGGTGTGGTCCCTGTTGGTGCTACCAACCGGGACCAAAGGCCCCCGTGCCTAGGCTCGCCGGAGCGGCCACGTGGAGGACCATCTATCCCGGTTAGTATAAGAACCGGGACTAAAGGCCTAGGGCATTAGTGACGACCCTTTATTCCCGGTTCCCCGACCGGGATAGATGGGCGTTATGAACCGGGACAAATGGCCCTTTTTCTACTAGTGGTTGTTCTCCCAAAGATATTGTAAGGCACGCTTATTATTCTTCATGTGTTCTTTTTGCTTATGCAAGTGAAGACACCATCCAACAGAGCAATCCTTAAAGAACACACCTAAATGAGCCTGACTACTGGTCATATCCTATGAGATCATATAATCTATTGTAAGATCATGAAAGGTGAAGAGTACGAGTTGTATCCTCCACTCTGCAGGGTTGCCTTGGCAACCATGTATGGGTCACAACATGCAATGAAACTTATTAAGGCAAGGCTGATAATTCAAGGGATACTCCATCATTTGGTTTTGAATAAGTGTAAATGCATGTCTATGTGGAGCTCAACCTTAATCGGTCTCCACTAAACTGCGGGCATATCAAATAGTACTACTAGAACAAATGCAATTCAATGTGCCTATGAGATTTGGTGGGAGATTGTTAGTACTAGCACAATGACCGTGCATTGCTACGGAACCATAAAAAGACGGTGAGATACTATTGACTCGGAAGATCATCAAAAGATGATGGCGTCTTACTCAAGGTTGTCAGAATCGCGATTTTGAATCGGATCGAAGCTTCGATGGTAGGATCACAAATCCTAGAATCTACACTATCAAGATCGTAGAAACGTAGATTCTAAGAACTAAAATCATAGAATTAGAGGGGCCATCTTGGATCGTAAAGTCATAGAATCGTATTACAGAATCGCGATTCTGACAACCTTGGTCTTATTGCCATTGCATGTTTTATGATTAAAAAGAGAGTGTAAATACAACGAAATGTCACGTCGTAGTCATTGATGATTTTTAAGCGACCATTGTAGGTCATTTGCAAGATTTACAACAAGATAACATTTTCAAGTGTGAAACATAGTTAAATGGGCATGAGTAATTTGAACGCACACGGTCGTGGATTTGGTAGGAGGAAAACGCCTATGACCATGTTGAAATTTACATTGTGTTCGATATCTTCTGCTATGCTATAAAACTGGAGGAATTTGTTGGGCAGAGAAATTAAATTCAAGATCATTATTTTGAATTGGGATCATATGCATTAATAATCTATGTTTTTATGAGAGTGTTGTTCTCATATTAGGGTAGGAGCGTATTTTGTTTTGGGTACGTCTCACAACGAGTAGAAGTAATATTTGTTTATTATATCTTTTGGAAGGTGATTAGTCTCACATGTGGATAGACGTGCATTTGTTTATTTGTATGGTTCCACATATGAACTCGCCATGAACTCAAATCTTTATAAGTAGAAAGATTATGGGCCTCGGCCCATTAAATCTTGAACCTTGTCTTGGTGAAAATTCTAAAATCGCAAAGGCCGCATTTAAGTTGAATGTTAAGAGTATAAGTTTACTAGCATACTACTAGTGGAGTAGAAGAATCAACAACATATGAGGTTGGCGTTTCTACTACTCCTTGTAGCATGATAAAAGAGAGCAATAATGTGCGCTCACTCACTCCCTCACTTAATGCCATGTAACGCACGCGCGTCTAGTTCGAGAATGGGCTAACATTATGCACATTGCAAGAAGAACTAAATTTTTGCATGGCAACACAATGTCTAGCTCTGGATGTATGTGTCAATGCACGAGCTCATTGTCGATACATTTTGTACCACCAAAGAGTTCTTCCACCATATCTCAGTTGCATATATTCACTATCCCACGTGCCGCCTTTATGTTGAGGAGAGGGGATATACGGAGACCATAGAACAGACACAACAGGAAACACACACACACACACACACACACACACACGAATTTCTAGTGTTGAGCTGCTTCTCCGGTGACCCCATCCCGACGATTGCGTGCACAACCATCTAGGAGAGCAGGCCTCCGAAACCGCATCTCTTGAGAACCTACACCGAATAAGGGTCAATAAGATTTCGCAAATGTTAATGCCCACACGTGTGACACGAAGCAATATGGCCCAAACTCCTCCAGTACCATTCATATTGCCACATCAAAACAGATGACATCAGTGGGATTCTTTTTCGTTTTCGGCTTAAAAATGTTTCATCTTCTAATTAAAAAATCCAATTAAAAATCTGTTTTCACCATTAAATCCATCTTGACGAGATCTTCAAAACTAGTTCCAATGTTGATATGTTTCGACAAAAAAAATTTGACCAAAAGTTGCCATGATGTTTACACTGTAGTTGCCAGTGTTACACTAAAGTTGCCATGTGGCAATTTTAGTTTATAGAGCATGACAATTCTAGTATTTTGACCATGGCAATTCCAGTACTTTGACCATGAAAATTATTTTTTGTATGAACCATGTCAATTTTAAGTGCATGTATCATGGAAATTTTAGTTTATGGTTCATGGAAAGTCTAGTTTATTAATTCCCCTTTTATAATATGTCAAAATTTACTTTTAAATGAAGGAGAAAATAGCTGAAACATATCATGACAACTTCAGTGTAAACACCATAGCAATTAATGTGCAATAGACATGGCAACTTTTTAAAAGTCGTTGAAAACATATTGATATGAGATCTAGTTTCGAAGATGTCATCACGATGGATTTAATGGTAAAAACGGATCTTCAATCAGATTTTTCATTAAAGAGATAAAGTAGTTTAAAAAGTGAAAATCCAAAAAAATTTCCACGTGCATGTGGTGACGTGACGTAATCTATGTGTTATAAGGCGTGTGAGCGGGTATCGCTCCCACCTAACCCTGGGAATAGTTTGGACTGAAACCTTACTTTCAGTTTGGTTTCTCTATTGGATTATGTTTGGTTGGTTTAAATGGGCTGAGAGGCTAAAACAATCTCATGTAGTTTGGATTCTGTCAACTACTGGATTGAACTGGTTTGGTGTGGACACAGATGATTTGGTCTCAAACCATTTCAATCTGTGGACAGAACTCAATTTCTCGACCAAATAGTACAAGATGGCCATCTTCCAATTCGCTTCACTCCATACACACGTACGTACTTAACTCAATTCAGTCCATCCATCAATGGCGTGCATTGAGCATGAGTGGTCTGTCCGTGATCCCGATGGTGTACGTGCAGTCTGAAGATGTCGTCGACGTGGCCGGTTTCGACGCCTCCGACCCGGACTCTCCCTTCAGTGTCATCTGCGTGTCCGACGTGCCCGCGGCCACGTCATGCATGTGGCCGGCCGTGGCATCCCGGCGGATCTCATCGACACGCTGCTCCCCGGCGGCTCAGGCTGCGGACCACGCACGCTCGCCGGCGCACTCCCCGTGTACGTCTATGTCACCTCGTGCCTTGGCTCCTCGCATCCTCTCCCTCAGATGGGTGGGCGAGCACGTCGATCCTCGCGAGCATGGGTAGGCGAGCACGCCCGCTTCTTGTGTCCATGGTTTCAGACCGTAGATTTAATCCAAAAACAAAATATAGTTTGGACGGGTCTGGTTAGAAAACGTATGTATTTTGCTTTGGTCTGGATAATGGTGGTTACATTTTGGATTGGATTGGTTTGGATGGAAGAGGTAGAGTCGTATGGTTTGGGCTGGCTTCAGTTTGGTTTTGAAACTATTACCAGGTTTACTCTTACCACATGTGTGGGCGTTATCAACGTCTCAAGATTTTTGTGGAGTGTCTTGACGCGACTATTCACTCAAGTTCAACTACGTCCTCGACGTCTATCCGCCTGCTTCGACTATTTCTTCTACTACAGACAACCACCTTGTCTTCACTACCATGGCTGAAGATGATGTTGCACCGAAGTTTTTGATACCCTTGATTGCCCTCAATCTTTCTCCGTTGACATGTGTCTTTGGTCCATATGTGCATGTGCTAGATGTTCCTAGTACATGTCATATGCGATTTACCATGTTAGTAATCTGCCATATGCGATTTACCATGTTAGTAATCTTGTGACGATGCTAATCAGGATTAAATGAAAACTGCCTAATTTCCTAACACTTCTCACAGGTAAAAGCCAGAGTGTTAGAGAGATACGCCCGACAAAGTCTCGCCAGGGACAACCTCATGTTAGATTTATTTGAACCAATTCCTTCATTCGGGGGCGTATTACACTGTTTCCCACAGGTTTCAAATTATACTAAAAACATCGTCCTCTTTTTCCTAGACTAGAATGTTACCTCCTGAGCAGACAATGTGTACATTGTTGAACATATTTGCTGATGCATGTTGCTACGTTTCGAGACAAATATCTGGAGGCTGTGCGTTTACTTTTGACGGCATTGCTAGCTGGATCGAATACACCACAAGTATATTACATCATGGTGATGTTCTTTTGTCTCCCGGGCCGGCGGTGCATGATTCTGCACATCACACGCAGGACCTGGGCATAGCCTCCTCTTTATAGTACACAAAAGGGAGAAGCATTACTGCGAAATTGTCAAGCGGATTGGAGAGAGAGAGAGAGAGAGAAAATACCGGCTTTTGCATCCACTACGTACAGGTCTCGAGCTAGTCGGATTTTGACCTTCATTTTGCCGAGATAAAATTTCATGCATGCTTTAGTCGAAGTGTTCAGATATCGGCAGATTGAATTCAGAATCTGGAGATTTCGTGAGGCATAATGATATCATTCTTGGGCAGCTCTCTCTTACCTTTCTCTCTATTTTACTAACTGTCACCAAGTGCATGGATGTGGGTGAGATAATGGCAGCCGATGGCCCTGTCGCGTTCGAAAACATTAAAAGTGGGTCGTGCTATATATACGTACAAACTAATAATGAAAGCAGGTTAAACTCGCTTTTTAGTAGAGATATCTGCACGAAAGTTCCTACGGACGATTCATTTGCCTGCAGATGCTGCCTACCTTTGCGTTGTTAATTCGACCAGGGATGATAACCTAACTACCAAAGTGATATTAAAACCCTAAGCCTCTCCAAGCTTTCGTGAAAGCGCTCGCTTTGGTCAGGTTGGGTAGGCTCCGGATCTCGAGGCGGCCTGGCCTGGTCCCTCGCGGACGGCCGTCGGATGGTCGTCGCGCGTCTCTGGCAGGGCTCGTACGTGCATGATGGGTGAGGCCAAAGGACCAAAGCTAGCCATCGCACGGGGGAAAAGCGCGCACCATATCGAGATCGTGGGAGCCTAGCTTGCACTGTACCACCTTGGCACCTTGTATGCACTGCATTGCATGCACTCGTCTCGTTCTCGTCTCTCTTTATCTGCATGCAGGCCATGGCCGTGCAAGCCCAGGTTGGTTAGTTAGATCCCGCGCGGGGTAAGCTGGCCAGCGTGCTGCGTGCGTATCTCCCGTGCTGATCTGCTGCCATTTCTTTTTAGGTGTGCGCTTGATCGTCTCGTCCTTGCTTGCTTTGGTACTTGGCATGCATGCAGGCACATGACCGCGTGCGTACTTTGTGAAGCTTGCTACTAGTAGCAAATATATGGCTATTTATTTTTCAACCTTCCCTTGACACCACATTACCACATTTTTTTGACAAAGGATAGACTTCATTGACTCAAAATGAAGTATCAAAAGGTTAGAGCATCTACAGCCGGGCGCCAGAACCCGCCCTAAAGGCCCGGGCGAATGGTCTGGTCAGTGACCGGTAAAAACAAGAGCCAGACGGACGCCTCAAACGGGCCTCAAACTCCCGGCTAACCGGTACACCTCATATCCAACCCAAATCTAGAACGGATATGGGGAGACCCGGGCATGACCGGGTGCATCCACCACGTAGGACTGACGATCGGGTCCCACACGAAAACACTCCGAGACGGCGAGACCCGGCAGTCCAAAGATCGTCTCCTTCGTCGGACCAATGGCACCGCATGGCGCCGCTTCGGCGGGCCGCATAGTGCCCTAGCCCAGCTATTTAAGATGGCCGCCGGCACCAAAACCCTACCTGTACACATTCCCCACCTCTCGTCCGCCGCCGCCACTTACCAATCACCGTCCGCCGCCACTAATCGCCATACCCCCACGCCGCTGGGTAACGAGCTACCTATATCTGGTGCCATAGCGCCGGCTGTAACTCCTTGAGGAGATATGGGCAAAACGAAGCCCAGATCGCCGCGAGACTACCTCCGGACACAGTGGATCCGGAGGAGGACTTGGAGGTGGAGGGGGAGGCGGACAATGATGACGAGGTTGAGCAGGAGGAGGATGTGGGGGACACTGGTGACGCAGATCTGCAGGCGGAGCAGCAGGCGATCCTCGATTCCCTCCGGTCAGAATCAGAGGCGGAGGCCAAACGCTGTTGTCAGCAGGAGGCGGAGACGGAGCACGCTGCGGAAGTCGATGAGATGCTCGTGTATATGGATGATAATGATGAGGAGTCGGAGCCCTCCTAAGGTCCCAGCTAACTGGCGCCAAGCACCGCTATTGTGGACATTTCCGACGACGAATCGTAGTTAGCGAGCGTGTGCTTAGTATGTTGGATTTCTTTTGCATTGTTCATATGGATCTAGAGGATGAAATATGAGAGACTCG
This sequence comes from Triticum aestivum, assembly GCF_018294505.1. Classification (NCBI taxonomy): domain Eukaryota; kingdom Viridiplantae; phylum Streptophyta; class Magnoliopsida; order Poales; family Poaceae; genus Triticum; species Triticum aestivum. Next base: position 487,447,478 of record NC_057797.1, read on the forward strand.
GATGCATATCACCAAGTATGAGGCGTGACCGGTCACTATTCGTGGACACGTCCGGTCGCGTCCATGGGCGTTTGAGGGGTCATATTTGCCAAGTCCGGCTATAGATGCTCTTACAAAGACAATGAACACACACCCAGCTTCGGCATAGATATGATGCATACAACGAACACAGCAGACACACATAAAAAAACCTGACAAATAGCAAAGTCCGCATAACTAAAAATTGCTAGTCTTAGTCTGCACATGACAATGTTGATCAGTGTTTACCCATCCAGGTTAAGAAAGGTCAAGCTAGGGTTTGAGTCTTTGGCTCCTGCGATTGTGTCCTACATATGGGACTACATTTAGACATACGTAACTGTGCATGCCTTCTGATTAGGGATGAAAATGGAGTGAAAACTTTCTGCTTTTCCGGAGGAAAAATGAAAATGGAGAGATATGAGAACAAAAACGAAAATTTATAAAACGGAAACAGAATTGGATTTTTTTATGCGGAAACGGAAACAAAAACACAATGGTGTTTTCCGGTGGAACAGGCCTGGAAACATAACTTTCCGTTCCTGTGAATATAGAATTTCCGTTTTTACTATAGGCTTATGGCTGCTTTGTAGCCCAACCACCAAAGAACACAGAAGGACACAATGAGTAGAATGAGCAGAATGGATCATTTGAGGCCCAAATTCTAGTACCACACAGGTACTCAACTTGACCCTATACGCAATTGTCTACGCTAAGTTGCTAACATAATCATATTATTTTGTAGCCATGTTAAAACATCATTAAATTTGTTTATTTTGTGTGTGTATTTCTCTATGGTTCAAGGGGGTTTTAAGTTCGGGTCAAAACCCACTTCCGTTTCCATGTCCGCTCTGTATTCGCTCTGTGTTTGTTTTCGTATTTATTTCCAGGGTTTGTTTATTTGTTTCTGCTTCTACAAAGAAAATATGAAAACAAATGTGGTAGCACCTAGTTCCCTATGTTTTCGCTCTGTTTTCATCCCTACTTTTGATCCTGGCAGTTTACAAGCTACCTGGGCCTATTCCATAGCCTGTTGCTCGAGTACTGGAGCTACCTCGTACTACGCTGGCCAGATGATATGATCAGTTGATACAATTATGTGGCCAAAATTTTGCCTATGACCTTGGCCCAACTCGGAGCTCATGGACTTGCTTGAAAGAAGCCACACTTTACAAATGAAACACTAGCCACATCCATACAAGTTATTCAAGTGCATATGAAATACTAAAGCTATCATTTCATCCATACAAGTTATTCAAGTGCTCATGAACTTATGTGGCCGGTTCATATTAATTGACTGGCATCCTTAGTTTGCATGAGATTGTGCATGACCTCAGGGTGAGAAATACTAAAGTTGTCATTCTCAAACTTGATTTCGAGAAGGCCTACGATTCTGTCAATTGGGAGTTTCTCCATCAAGTGCTCCTAGCCAAAGGTTTTGACGGAACCTATGTCCATCGTTTAATGCAGTTAGTAACTGGTGGGCAGACGCATGTGTTAGTTAATGGCAACATTAGTAATTACTTTGCCAATATTAGGGGCCTGCGGCAAGGAGATCCGATTTCCCTCTGCTTTTCAATTTTGTTGCTCACACTCTTTCTTGTATCCTCTCTTGGGTTGTAGCTGCCAGCCATATTAGCCCTGTTGTTTCCCACCTCATTCTGGAGGGGATCACCCATCTCCAATAAGCTGATGATACAATTATTATGGCGGAGCTCAACGATCCTTGCATTGCTCACCTCAAGTTCTCACTTCTCTGTTGTGAGGCTCTAGCGGGGCTCAAAATTAACCTTTTAGGAGTGAGGTTATTTTTACTGGTGTCTCTAAGTAGGATGCTATGAGAGTGTTGCAACTCCTTAATTGCAGTTTGGGCACTTTTCCCTTCAAGTAGCTTGGACTTCCCATTGCTCTATTTCGGTTGCGTGCCAAGGAATTTGCTCCTTTGGTGACAAAGGTTGGTAATCATGTGATGTCGTGGCATGGCAGATATAATACCAATGCGGGCAAGGTATGCCTCATCAATGTCTACCTCTCGTCCCTTCCTATTTTTACCATGGGCTTCTACCGTCTGTCAGAAGGGACACATGAGGGTTTTGACAAGCATGGAGGTGTTTTTTACTAGAATGTCATGGATAATAGGCGCAAATATAGGCTGGTTAAATGGAATATAATTTGTAGGACCAAAAACCTTGGGGGCGGGGAGGGGGGGGGGGTTGGGCATCTTGGATACTTCTCTGATGAATAAGTGCCTCATTCACAAGTGGTGGTGAAAGATTATGACTTTGGGGCCCGAATTTGTGTAGTTTTCGCTTCTCAAGGCGAAATATTTTCTTCTTGGTAGCCAACTTTTTGCTTCCGCCTCGGGTGGATCCTAGTTCTGGAGGGATCTAGTTAAAGTTCGTGATGTGTTTAGGGATCATGTTAAGTTTGTGGTGGGTAACGGTGGCTCCACGCGTTTCTGGTTGGACTGGTGGTGTGGTGACTCTACTTTAGCTCTCGCTTTCCCTCTCTTATTTTCTTACTGTCATGCTCTGGAGATCTCAATTTCGGAGCTCTCCCTAATAATTGGGACCTCAGTTTCAGAACATGCATGTCTCTTGCAGAGTTGGGTGACTGGCATCGTCTTGCTGCCTTGTTCCCACTGCTCTTGGGGAAGGAAGAAAATTCTGTAGTTTGGCCTCACTCTGTGTCTAGGAGGTTTTTTGTCAAGTATATGTACTCTAGGCTCATTTCGTGCACCCCGTAATTCTAAGTTCAACCTAGTATGGTCGGACAAAATTCCCCCCAAAATCCATATTTTCGTGTGGCAGGGCATCAGGGGGCGGTTGCATGCGACGGATGAAATTCGTAAGCAGAATGGGCATGGTTGAGATCACTGTGTTCGATGCTCGAGGATTCCAACCATGTCTTCTTTGGTTGTGTTCTAGCCAAATTGGCTTGGTGCTATATTATGTCCTTGATGGGTGTTTCTCTTGGGCTCCTGATTCTTTTGTTGAGATCCGCCTACTTTATTCTGGGCAAAACGAATGACTTTTCTGGGTGGGGTCCACAACGCTATGTTGGGCTCTACGGACTACTAGAAACAAATTCACCATTGAACATGTTGTTCCTAACAAGCCCGCTGATTGTCTCTTTAAAATGTGTATCTTCTTGCAGTAGTGGAAATTATTGACTAAGGTTGTCGATCGGGACACATTGGAGGTGCTGATTTCTAAGGTTCGTGTGTCTGTTGCATCCTTGTCTACACAAGATCCCGCTGTCCAGACATAATTCCCGATGCGCCCTTTTTGAATGAGTAGGTTGTGGGCCTACGGGCATTTTATTTTGTGTCTCTGTTGGCCCACGAGCCCTGAACATGATTGACCTGATTGACCGTGGTTACTGGACCATGTTACTTTGGTTTCGTGGTTTGGTCTGTGTGTTGCTTGGGTGTCTATTTGTACTCTGTCTGGTGGCTTTATTTAGAAAGTCAGGCGTATGCCTTTTCTCTAAAAAAGTGCAAGAGAAAATAATTAAGAGGTTCGTTGGGGCAACAAAACAAGACATGCCTAAAAGCGAAAAGCAAAGTGATACACGACTTGTTAGAGACAAGGAGTCAACTTCTAGGAGGACGGAGCAAGCGATGACCCACAAATATAGGGGATCAAACATAGTCCTCTCGATAAGTAAGAGTGTCTAACCCAACGAGGAGCAGAAAGAAATGGCAAGCAATTTTCAACAAGGTATTCTCTGGAAGTACTAAAAATAGTGGTAACAAATAGTTTTGTAGCAAGGTAATTCATAACAAGTAGCAAGAGTAACAAAGGTGCAGCAAGGTGGCCCAATCCTTTTTATAGCAAAGGAGAAGCTCAAAGTACTTCTTATGGTGAGCAAGCGTTCTCGAGGACACATGGGAATTCTCATCAAGTCACGTTCATCATGTTTAGTTGATTCCGTTCACTACTTTGATAATTTGAAATGTGGGTCGACAGGTGCTAGGGTGTTGTTCTTACTTGAGCAAGCAACCCTCTTATGATTACCCTCTCACGGAAGCATCCCCAACTACGAAAGAAGAATTAAGATAACTAACCTTCACATTAAACATATGGATCCAAATCAGCCCCTTATGAAATAACACATAAACTAGGGTTTAAGCTTCTATGACTCTCGCAACCCATCATCTACTTATTATGCCCCAATGCCTTCCGCTAGGACCAAGTATGGTGAACTGTAATGTAGTCGACGTTCACATGACACCACTAGAGGAAGAACAACATACATATCATCAAAATATTGAATGAATACCAACTTCACATGATTACTTATAACAAGACTTCTCCCATGTCCTCAAGAACAAAAGTAACTACTCACAAACGATATTCATGTTCAAGATCAAATGTGTATTGAATATGCTTAAGGATCTGAACATATAATCTTCCACCAAATAAACCAACTATCATCAACTACAAGATGTAATCAACACTACTAGCAACCCACAGGTACCAACCTGAGGTTTGGGGACAAAGATTGCATACAGGAGATGAACTAGGGTTTGAGATGAGAAGGTGCTGGTGAAGATGTTGATGAAGATTGGTCATCCCATGATGAGAGGATCATTGGTGATGTCAATGTCTTTGATTTCCCCCTCCCGGAGGAAAGTTTCCCTGGCGGAATCGCTCCGCCGGAGAGAAAAAGTGCTCTTGCCCAGGTTCCACCTCGAGACGGGGGGCACTTTGTCCCAAAAGTATTCTCTTAATTTTTTCTAGGAAAAATGGCATCATATAGGAGAATGAGGGCCATGGAGGCCTGCTAGTGTTCCCACAAGCCTAGGTGGCGCACCTGAGCTTGTGGCTCACTTGTGGGGCCCCTCCTGGTGATTCTTCTTTTAGTATTTTTTATTAATTCCAAAATATTTCTCCATAAATTTTCAGGTAATTTGGAACTATGGAGAGTATTTATCTCTGTTGTAGCTTTTTCAGGTTCACAATTCCAGCTACCAGCTATTTCCTCGTAAAATCTTGTAAATTAAGAGAGAAAACACATTAGAGTAACATCATAAAGTGAAATAATCACCCAAAACATAATAAATATCAGTTGGAAAACATGATGGAAAATGGACATATCAACTCATGCTTGGACCTGCTTCTCCTTAAGCGAATACCGAACTCGATAATCATGACCACATGCATATATAGAGAGAGGTGTCAATAAAACAAAATACAAACATGATAGCAGGAATATATTGTCATAAGCTTCTCATGATCAAGTAACAATTCATCAACAATACCGAAGTATGAAGCATAAACCTTCTTGAAAATTGACAAACTATGTTCTCAGTCATTGAAACAATTACAGTTCATCATATTTTTAGAAAGAGTCTATGTAAGTGCTTTTGTATACCAAGTTCTACATACTTAACTATCATATAGTCTTGTATGATTGCTGACACTCACGGTCATATTTTTAGAACAAAAGTTTCAATCAAACACATAGGAAGATAGGGGTTTATTGTGTTCACCTCCCAACTTATTTACCTCAAGGGTAATGTCAATAATAAAAACTCATGATTACCTACATCCAATTAGGTATATGTCTCTGGATCTTTCCCCACCACATGATGCTTGCCACGTGGGGAATAATTAAGGATGGAATAGGGATGAACATTATTGACTCTTGCATGAAAGTAAAAACTAAAAAAGTAAAAGATAGGCCTTTGAAGAGGGAAACAGAGGTTGTCATGTGCTTTTTATTTTTGGATGTGCAAGCTCTTAATGGAAAGGAACTCCACTTTATATTGCCCTTGTGATAGCAACGTTTCATATGTAGTCCGTCATTTTTATTTCTTTACCATCACAACTTTGTATGAAGCTTATTTTCTGTTACAATAAAAGATCATACATATTTAGGACCAATTTTTATTGCTTTTTGCACTGATGAAAACTACTTGAAGGATCTTATTCAATCCGTAGGTAGATATGGTGGACTCTCATGACAAGAAACTAGGTTCAAGGGTTTTGTATGCACAAGTAGTATTTCTACTTAGTACGAAATTTTGGCTAGCAAAAGATTATGAGCAAGCACCACATGTTGGAGGATCCATGACAATATAACTTCTATGTGAATATAAGCAAACATAACTCATTATGTGGTCTTCCTTGTCCAACGTCAACTAATTGATCAAGCAGAGAATATTTGATGGGGCCTCACAATCATAAAAGATGTCCAAGGTAGTATATTTATATGTAAGACATCTCTTCCTTTATTACTTTTTCATGAATTGCATCAATGACGAATACTATGTTTGTCACTCTTCAACAAATTTTATCAATTATACTTATGTTATGTGAAGTCATTACCCCCCATTGGATTAGCGTATGATATTTGTATTCTTTTTATTGCTAGGATTGGAACAAGAAAGTAAAGTACCATAACTCAAACTAATTTTTATTATATAACTCTCACACTCGATTACACAGATAGATAGATTACGAAACAAGCACTCAAAACTAATTCATACTAAAACTTTATTCTTCCAAATCATGAAATAACTAAGGATTGAACTAAGATAGATAATGATGATAAAAGTGATGGTGATACGATATTGGGAATGGGAAAGCTAAGGGTGGTGCCCATACTCATCTACTCAAGTTTCTTTCTTCAGTGTTGATGGTAAGGAAGTGGTAGGCTTGGTCTCCAAAATATTAAGCAAGATATCCTTCAAGCTCTGAATCTTCTGAAGCAAGATTTGAATCATGGTAGAATTCTTATGGACCTCCACCATAATATGATTGTTCTCCGGCCACCACGAGCCTTTTCCTACATCATTGTCACTTGGACGAGAGATGTCCCAATTGGAAGGTATGTACATACGGGGGGTGTTTTCAACCCCATAATTGTGATTGAAATTATGAAAATTATTCCCATGTAACCTGCTTAGGGGCCTTCTAGGGGCATGTCCTTCTTGTACCTCTTGGCTTCCCTGGCTCATCGTCGTCCTCATGGCTTGATGGGGATTTGGAATAGTGGAGATACGAGCTAGAGTGCCCCTCTCGGAGGCCGGAGGATGGACCTCTAGCAAATCTCCCACTTCCTCCTCCATGGCAACTTCCTCGGTCTCCTCTTTCTGTAGTTCCATCTGTAACAACCAAGTGTCGTCCCTCACATTGTTGGAGCAAGAAGAAGACATGATGTTTGCCCTAGAAGATCTGTCAGAAAATAGCCCAAAACAAGAACACAGGAGAACTTGTGATATAGAGGTAAAAAGAGCAAAATTTATATATGATGAATTTTTCCCGTGCAGGACAAGTAATCAGGGAGAAAACTGAGTCAGGAACAAGGGCCCCACAAGCCTGGGTGGCGCCCCCAAGCGGTGGGCGAGCCGCCTGAGCTTGTGCCCCCCTCATGCACTTCCTGACTATCTCTTATTTTCCTAATTTTTTAAATATTCCAAAACAGAGAAAAATCATTTTTATAGAATTTTTCGAGTCGGTTTACATACCGTATCACATACCTATTCCTTTTTCAGGATTCTGGAGCATTCCAGAAGGTTTCCCTTATGTGTTCCTCCAGTGTAATTGTTCAAATATTGTTGGTTTCAAGGTTAATGGATGTACTGAAATATAAGGCTTAATGATTTGCCCATTAATTAACCACCTTCGGATTTGTTCCTTTGTCATTATTGATCTTGATAGCTCCGGAACTATAAAGTTCTTCAAGGATGTATGGTCCTTGCCATTTGGAGAGAAGTTTTCCTGCGAAGAATTTGAAACGAGAGTTGTACAATAGAACTTGATCTCCAACATTAAATTCCAGTTTTTGAATTCTTTTATCATGCCATCTTTTAACTTTTTCTTTAAACAACTTGGCATTCTCATAAGCTTGTGTTCTCCACTCATCTGGAGAACTAATATCAAATAAACTTTTCTCACCATCAATTTTGAAATCATAATTAAGCTCTTCTATTGCCAAATAAGCTTTATGTTGTAGTTCAGAGGTAAATGACATGCTTTTCCATAGACCACTTTATATGGGAACATACCCATTGGATTTCACAAGCAGTTCTATATGACCATAATGCATCATCAAGTTTCTTAGACCAATTCTTTTTGGATCTATTAATGGACTTTTGAAAATTTAGCTTTATTTCTCTATTTCTCAATTCAACTTTACCACTAGACTGAGAATGATAAGGCGATGCAGTTCTATGGTTGACATCATATTTAGCTACAAGTTTATGGAATGGACCATGAATAAAATGTGAACCACCGTCAGTCATCAAATATCTAGGACCTCCAAACCTAAAAAAGGTAACTTCCTTTAGCATTTTAGTAGATGTGTTGTGAGCAGCACTACTAGTTGGAATAACTTCTACCCACTTAGTAACATAATCAATAGCAACTAAAATATGAGTGTATCCATTGGAGGAATGAGAGGGTACCATATAATGAAAACCCCATACATGAAATGGTTCATTAACAAGTGAATAGTTCATAGGCATTTCTTGACGTCTACCAATATTATTATTTTTTGACATTCATCACAAGAAAGGTCAAACTTGCATGCATCCTTGACGGGAGTAGGCCAATAAAAACCATATTCCATTACCTTACGTGCAGTTTTGTCTCCTGCATGATACCCTCCATAAGCTTCAGAATGACACTTCCTTAGGATTTTTTCCTATTCATGCCCAGGTACACAACGTCTAATAACACCATCTACTCCTCCTTTATACAAATGTGGGTCATCCCAAAATTAATGTCTTAAATCAAGGATGATTTTTTTATTTTGTTGGTATGTGTAACTAGGTGGTATATATTTAGCAACGATAAAATTAGCATAGTATGCATACCAAGGATTTCTGCGAGATGTAGAAGAATTTACAACAGCTAATTTCTCATCACGGAAACTATCATTAATAGACAGTGGGTCATCAAGAACATTTTCCATCCTAGAAAAATTATCTGTTACATGATTCTCAACTTATTTTATATCAACAATATGCATATCAAACTCGTGTAATAAAAGCACTCACCTAATCAATCTTGGTTTAGCATCTTTCTTTTCCATAAGATATTTTATAGGAGCATGATCAGTGTGAATAGTAACTCTAGAATCAACAATATAAGGTCTGAATTTATCACATGCAAACGCAACTGCTATAAACTCTTTCATAGTAGTTGCATAATTTCTTTGAGCGCTATCTAAGGTCTTACTAGCATAATGAATAACATTTAGTTTCTTATGCACTCTTTGACCAAAAACAGCACCGATGGCATAATCACTGGCATCACACATGGTTTCAAAGGGTAAATTCCAATCAGGTGGTTGAAGAATGGATGCAAAAATTAAGTAGTTCTTAAGTATTTCAAAGGCTTCTACACAATCATCATCAAAAACAAATGGAACATCTTTTTGCAAGAGATTAGTTAGAGGCCTAGAAATTTTAGAAAAGTCTTTAATGAACCTTCTATAAAAACCAGCATGACCTAGGAAGCTTCTTTTACCTTTAATATCTTTAGGACATGGCATTTTCTCAATCACAACAATTTTAGCTTTATCTACTTCATTACCTCTTTCAGAAATCTTATGACCAAGGACTATACCTTCATTTATCATAAAGTGACACTTCTCCAAGTTCAAGACGACGTTGGTCTCTTCACATCTCTGCTAAACTTGGTCAACGATGCTTAAGCAATCATCAAAAGAAGTTCCATAAATGGATAAATCATCTATGAATACCTCAACAATTTTCTCATAAAAATCAGAGAATATAGCAGTCATGCATCTTTGAAAAGTAGTGGGTGCATTACATAAACCAAAAGGCATGCGCCTATAAGCATAAGTTCTGAAAGGACAGGTAAAAGTAGTTATCTCTTGATCTTCTTGTGATACAGGTATTTGAGAAAACCAGAATATCAAGAAAGCAAAAGTGTGTGTGCTTAGAAAATCTTTTTAACATTTGATCAATGAATGGCAAAGGATAATGGTCCTTTCTAGTAGCTTTATTTATTTTTCTAAAATCAATTACCATCCGATAACCGGTTACAATTCTTTGAGGGATAAGTTCATTTTTATCATTAGGAACAACAGTAATGCCTCCTTTCTTTGGAACACAATGAATATGACTTACCCATCTACTATATATTAGCTATAGGATAAATAATACCTGCTTCCAGAAGCTTTAATATTTCAGTTCTTACCACATCCTTTATTTTGGGATTTAAGCAGCATTGATGATCGGCAACTGGTTTCGCGTTGGGCTCCATATTAATATTGTGTTGACATAAAGTGGGACTAATGTCGTTAAGATCATCACGAATATATCCAAATGTCAGCATGATACTTTCTAAAGTTTTGAGCAACCTCTTTTCTTCATGCATTGAAAAGTTAGCATTGATAATAATAGGATATATTTTCTTCTCATCAAGATAAGCATATCTCAATGTATCAGGATGTTTCTTCAGCTCAATCACGGGATCAATCTTTGGTGGGAGGAGATCTCCCAAAGTGTTAATAGAGAAGTTATGCTTAAGGATAGGTGCTTGTTTAAAGAATATCTCATCTATTTCATTTCTTTCATTCATATGCATATCACTTTCATGGTCTAGCAGACACTACTAAGAAAAAGCCTAGTAGTAGCGCGAGTTAAAAGCTAGTAGTAGCGCGGGTGCCTGCTCTACTACTAAGACGCTATAGCTAACTACTAGTAGTAGCGCGGTGCATCCCGCGCTACTAGTACGTGTGTTAGTAGTAGCGCGGGTTCGACACGCGCTACTACTAACTATCTGTAGCGCGTGACTGTGACTCGTGCTACTACTATTAATTTCAAAAACCAAAAAAAATCTCGACCCCGTGCGTGCTGTCAATGGTGTCAATGGTTCGATCCATCAACGACAAGGGTCGCCGGAGGTGCGGACGGGCAGCGGAGACCAGATCCCGTGATGGCTATTGCAGAGGGACCGGATCCAGTGTAGAGGCGAGCAAGACGACGGTGTGACGGTCCTCTTCACGGCCAAGGCAGAGAGCTGCTCGTTGGCCATGTCGACGACCTGCGCAGGCATGGGCATGGGAGGTGAGTAAATTCGGAGGGACATGGAGAGGGAAAAAGAGAAACAAGGAAGAAAGGAATGAGATGGAGGGCACACCAGGGATCGTCGCTGATGGTGAGGTGGTCCAATGTGGTGGCTTGTAGATGCAGGGAAGACTGGCGAGCTTTGGGACGACGGCGGCGTGAGGCGGCCTCCCTCTTTTGGCACCGTGGAGGAGGAGGCACACGACGCGAGGAGGTGAACTTGTTGGGTGCCATGGAGGAGGTGTGCAGTGCCATGGGAGAGCCTATGGAGAGAGGGGGGAGTGTGAGGGAGAGAGGAGGGATTCGGCCGAGGATATGGGGACTTCACCTACCTCATACTTAGTAGTAGCGAGGGGTATAAAACCACACTACTACTATCAACTTAGTAGTAGCGTGGGTTTATACCTCTCGCTACTACTATGGCATGTCTCAGGGGGCACGGTAGAGACCGCTTAGTAGTAGCGAGGGTTAAAAACCCGCGCTACTACTATCAACTTAGTAGTAGCGAGGTATAAAAACCCGCGCTACTAGTAAGTAGCAGTAGCGAGGGTTATAAACCCTCGCTACTAGTAAGAGTTTGCCTATAAGCTTTTCCCTAGTAGTGAGATATTGTTCTAAAGGATCAGTAGGAGGCACAACAATAGAAGCAAGACCAATGATCTCATCTTCACTAGGCAATTCTTTGTCATAAGGTTGCTCACTAAACATGGCGAAATTAAATCCATGAGGTACATCACCAAGTTTAACTCTAACCTTTTCTTTAGCACAATCTATTTCGGCATTAACAATATTCAAGAAAGGTCTACCAAATATAGTGGGACATATATTATTTTGTTGTGATCCAAGAACTAGAAAAATCAGTAGGGTATTTGATATTACCACACAAGACTTCAACGTCTCTGACAATCCCAAGTGGTGAAATAGTATCTCTATTTGCAAGCTTAATAGTAACATCAATATTTTCAATCTCAACAAGTGCAATATCATTCATAACTTCTTGATATAAAGAAAACATAATAGCACTTATACTAGCACCCATATAACATAAACCATGATAACAATGATCTCCAATCTTAAAATAAACAACAGGCATGCCAACAACAGGCTTATTCTTATCTAGCATATCTTTTTCATTTATAATAGGTTTAGCAATTCTAGCAGCTTCAGAACAAAAGTAAATAACATGTCACTCAATATTATCAACCAATAGATCTTTAGTCATTGCAATATTATCTTCCACTTTAATTTGTTCAGAGGGTTTGGGTGTTATAATATTATCCTTGTGAACCACAGTTGTGGCCTTAGCATGCTCCTTAAACCTAATAGGAAAAGGTTTTCTTTTCAATATAAGTGGTAGGCACAACTAGATCAACATTATAAATAACTATTTCAGTTTTAGCAATAGTAGGTTCCTTACAAAGTTCGTCAATAGGTGGATGAAATTTAAACCACTTCTCCTTAGGGAGATCAACATGAGCAGCAAAAGATTCACAGAAAGTAGCCACTATCTCAAAGTCAAGTCCATATTTGGCATTAAACTCAAGAATAATATCTATTTTGATAAAAGATTTAACACAAGAATATTCAAGATTTATACCTAACTCGTTACCTTTGTCGACTTCCCAATCTTTATACTTGCATTTAATTCTTTATTTAAGATCCCATTTGAATTCAATAGAATTCTTCATAAAGGAACCAGTAGAAGAAGTATCAAGCATTGATTGATCATTATGAGAAAGTCGATCATAAATATTTTGTATAACTATCTCTATTGGGGGCTCATGATTGTGGCATGTGTGCATCATATAAGTAAGCCTCCCCAAGCATGAGTGATACTCTCTCCTTCGCGAGGACAAAAATTATATATATAATTAAGATAACAATGAACGAGATGCATAGGATAAAATTTCTGGTGGAATTCCAGCTTCAATCGATTCCAATCCCACGTTCTAATATCATCTAATAGCCTATTCCAAGATAATGCTTTCCCCCCAAATATAAAGGGAATAATTTCTTCTTAAATCCATCGTCGGATAAACCTACAAGCTTACACAATCCACAACTTTCATCTATATATATTAGGTGCATATCAGGATGCATCGTTTCATCTCCTGCATAAGGATTAGCTACCAGTTTCTCCAACATACCCAAGGGAATTTCATAATAAATATTTTCAGTAGGTTGAGGGTCAACTCTTATTACTTCCGGTCGATTGAAGATACCCCGAACAAGCCCCCCAAAGGATTATTTTCCATGATAACAAATGATAGTAAATTTCAGCACGTATTAAAAATGTTTAACTTACCAAATTCCACTTACCAAAGGAGCTTCACTCCTCGGAAACAGTGCTAGAAAAGAGTCTTGATGACCAACAAGTATAGTGCATCAATATTAGTACTTTCTATAAGTAAGAGTATAGAGCACAATGAGGAGCAGAAGGAAATGACAAGGGATTTTCAACAAGGTATTCTCTGCAAGTACTGAAAGTAGCGGTAACAGATAGTATTGTAGCAAGGTAATTCATAATAAGTAGCAAGAGTAACAAAGCCGCAGAAAGGTTTCCTAATCCTTGCTATGTCTTGAGCTTGCGTTGGTTTTCCCTGAAGAGGAAGGGATGATGCAGCAGAGTAGCGTAAGTATTTCCCTCAGTTTTTGAGAACCAAGGTATCAATCCAGTAGGAGCCCACACTCAAGTCCCTCGTACCTGCACAAAACGATAGCTACTCGCAACCAACGCGATTAGGGGTTGTCAATCCCTTCACGGTCACTTACGAGAGTGAGATCTGATAGATATAATATTTTTGGTATTTTTGGTATAAAGATGCAAAGTAAAAAGTAAATGCAAGGTAAAAGGCAAAGCAAGATTAAAGTGATGGAGATTGATATGATGAGAATAGACCCGGGGGCCATAGGTTTCACTAGTGGCTTCTCTCAAGAGCATAAGTATTCTACGGTGGGTGAACAAATTACTGTTGAGCAATTGACAGAATTGAGCATAGTTATGAGAATATCTAGGCATGATCATGTATATAGGCATCACGTCTGTGACAAGTAGATCGAAACGATTCTGCATCTACTACTATTACTCCACTCATCGACCTCTATCCAGCATGCATCTAGAGTATTAAGTTAAAAATAGAGTAACGCCTTAAGCAAGATGACATGATGTAGAGAGATAAATTCATGCAATATGAAATAAACCCCATCTTGTTATCCTTGATGGCAATGATGCAATACGTGCCTTGCTGCCCCTTCTGTCACTGGTAAGGACACCGCAAGATCGAACCCAAAGCTAAGCACTTCTCCCATGGCAAGAACTACCAATCTAGTTGGCCAAACCAAACGGATAATTCGAAGAGACTTGCAAAGATAACCAATCATACATAAAAGAATTCAGAGAAGATTCAAATATTATTCATAGATAGACTTGATCATAAACCCACAATTCATTGATCTCATTAAACACACCGCAAAAAGAAGATTATATCAAATAGATCTCCACAAGAGAGGGGGAGAACTTTGTATTGAGATTCAAAGAGAGAGAAGAAGCCATCTAGCTACTAACTATGGACGCGAAGGTCTGAGGTAAACTACTCACACTTCATCGGAGGGGCTAGGATGATGTAGAAGCCCTCCGTGATGACGGCCCTCTTCTGGCGCAGCTCCGGAATAGGCCCCATGATGGGATCTCATGGATACAGAAAGTTGTGGCGGTGGAATTAGGTTTTGGGCTCCTGTTCTGATCGTTTGGGGGTACATGTGTATATATAGGAGGAAGAAGTACGTCGGAGGAGCAACGAGGGGCCCACGAGGCAGGGGGCGCGCCCTAGGGGGGGCGCCCCCACCCTCGTGACCCCCTCTTTGGTTCCTTGGACCAGGGTCCAAGTCTCCTGGATCATGTTTTGTGAGAAAATCACGTTCCCGAAGATTTTATTCCGTTTGATATTCCGTTTATCTGAAACACTGAAATAGGCAAAAAAACAGCAATTCTGGGCTGGGCCTCCAGTTAATAGGTTAGTCCCAAAAATAATATATAAGTGGAAAAGAAATCCCAATATAGTCCAAAACAGTAGATAATATAGCATGGAGCAATCAAAAATTATAGATACGTTGGAGACGTATCAGGCATCCCCAAGCTTAATTCCTGCTCGTCCTCGAGTAGGTAAATGATAAAAAGAGAATTTTTGATGCGGAGTGCTACTTGGCATAATTTCAATGTAAATATTCTTAATTGTGGTATGAATATTCAGATTAGAAAGATTCAAGACAAAAGTTTATATTGACATAAAAATAATAATACTTCAAGCATACTAATAAAGCAATTATGTCTTCTCAAAATAACATGGCCAAAGAAAGTTATCCCTACAAAATCATATAGTCTGGCTATGCTCCGTGTTCAACACAGAAAGTATTAAAATCATGCACAACCCCGATGACAAGCCAAGCAATTGTTTCATACTCTAACTTTTTCAAAACTTTTTCAATCTTCACGCAATACATGAGCGTGAGCCATGGATATAGCACTATAGGTGGAATAGAATGGTGGTTGTGGAGAAGACAAAAAGGAGGGGAAGATAGTCTCACATCAACTAGGCGTATCAACGGGCTATGTTGATGCCCAACAATAGATATCAATGTGAGTGAGTAGGGATTGCCATGCAACGGATGCACTAGAGCTATAAATGTATGAAATATCAACAAAAAAAACTAGTGGGTGTGCATCAAACTTGCTTGCTCACGAAGACCTAGGGCAATTTGAGGAAGCCCATTATTGGAATATACAAGCCAAGTTCTATAATGTAAAATTCCCACTAGTATATGAAAGTGACAACATATGAGACTCTCTATATGAAGAACGTGGTGCTACTTTGAAGCACAATATATGAGACTCGCTATATCACGGTGCTACTTTGAAGCACAAGTGTGTTAAAAGCATAGTAGCATTGCCCCTTTTTTTTGGGCCTTCTCTTTTTTTGGCCTTGCTCTTTTTTTATTGGGACAATGCTCTATTGAATGATGATCATCACACTTTTATTTATTTACAACTCAACGATTACAACTCGATTCTAAAACAAAGTATGACTCTATATGGATGCCTCCGGCGGTGTACCGGGATATGCAATGAATCAAGAGTGACAAGTATGAAGAAATTATGAACGGTGGCTTTGCCACAAATACTATGTCAACTACATGATCATGCTAAGCAATATGACAATGATGAATGTGTCATGATGAACTAGATGGTGTAAAGTTGAATGACAATATATCTCGGAATGGCTATGGAAATGCCATAATAGGTAGGTATGGTGGCTGTTTTGAGGAAGGTATATGGTAGGTGTATGATACTGGCGAAAGGTGCGCGGTATTAGAGAGGCTAGCAAAGGTGGAAGGGTGAGAGTGCGTATAATCCATGGACTCAACATTAGTCATAAAGAACTCATATACTTATTGCAAAAATCTAGAAGTTATCAAAGCAAAGTATTACGCGCATGCTCCTTGGGGAATAGATTGGTAAGAAAATACCATCGCTCGTCCCCGACCGCCACTCATAAGGAAGACAATCAATAAATAAATCATGCTCCGACTTTGTTACATAACGATTCACCATACGTGCATGCTACGGGAATCACAAACCTTAACACAAGTATTCTTTAAATTCACAACTACTCAACTAGCATGACTTTAATATTATCACCTCGATATCTCAAAACAATTATAATGCTTCAATCTTTTCTTAGTATTCAACACACTCAAAAGAAAGTTTCACAAATCTTGAATACCAAGCATATTATTATTAAGCAAATTACCATGCTATTAAGAGACTCTCAAAATAATTTAAGTGAAGCATGACAGATCAATAGTTTCTTTAAAACAAATCCACCACCGTGCTCTAAAAGATATAAGTGAAGCACATAGAGCAAAATTATAACACTCAAAAGATATAAGTGAAGCACATAGAGCAAAACTACTTAGCTCAAAAGATATAAGTGAAGCACATAGAGCAAAATTATCTAGCTCAAAAGATATAAGTGAAGCACATAGAGTATTCTATCAAATTTTAATTCATGTATGGATCTCTCAAAAGGTGTGTACAACAAAGATGATTGTGGCGTACTAAGACACAAAGACACAAATAATACAAGACACTCCAAGCAAAACACGTATCATGTTGGTGAATAAAAGTATAGCTCCAAGTAAATTACCGATGGAAGTGGACGAAAGAGGGGATGCCTTCCGGGGCATCCCCAAGCTTTGACTTTTTGGTGTCCTTGGATTATCTTGGGGGTTCTATGGGCATCCGTAAGCTTAGGCTCTTGCCACTCCTTGTTCCATGATCCATCAAAATAATTCACCCAAAACTTGAAAACTTCACAACACAAAACTCAAAATAGAAAACTCGTGAGCTCCGTTAGCGAAAGAAAACAAAAGACCACTTCAAGGTGCTGTAATGAAATCATTCTTTATTTATATTGGTGTTAAACCTACTGTATTCCAACTTCTATATGGATTATAAACTATTTTACTAGCCATAGATTCATCAAAATAAGCAAACAACACACGAAAAAACAGAATCTGTCAAAAACAGAACAGTCTGTAGTAATCTGTAGCTCGCGCAAGATCTGGAACCCCAAAAATTCTAAAATAAATTTCTGGACGTGAGGAATTTATCTATTAATCATATGGAAAAATAATTAACTAAATAGCGCTCTTCAAATAAAAATGACAGCAGTTCTCGTGAGCGCTAAAGTTTCTGTTTTTTACAGCAAGTTCAACAAGACTTTCCCCAAGTCTTCCCAATGGTTATACTTGGCACAAACACTAATTAAACACAAAAAAACACAACCAAAACAGAGGCTAAATAATTTATTTATTACTAAGAAGGAGCAAAAAGCGAGGAATAAAATTAAAATTGGGTTGCCTCCCAACAAGCGCTATTGTTTAACGGCCCTAGCCAGGCATAAAAGTGAGGATAGATCTAGGTATTGCCATCTTTGGTAGGAAATTCTTTAATTAGGCATCTACCATCTTTAGGAATTTCTTTCTTTTTATTAATTATCAAACTTTTAGGTACAAGATCGAAAAATTCATATGTAATAAATGGTTCCTTAATGATAGCAAAAAGATTGGGATGAATACTTAGAGATTTAAGATCCGCAGTTTCCTTACTTGATGATTCACCCTTATTTTTAGGAACATACATAAGCTTGGCGATTTTAGTAGGAGGAATTTGAGTATTCTTTATGGAAGAAAAAGCGGTTCCCAAGTTTGTAATGATACCCTCAAGTTTATCAATTCTAGTGGAATCTAAGTTTATTTTCTCATTAACTACGGGTTCCTTATCCTTAAGATTTTTCAAAGTCATTCCTACCTTAGATCCATATTGAGTAATTTGATTGTGGATCTTTTTATCTAAATTTTCAATTAATTCACTAGTAGCAACTTTATTTTCAATAATTTCAAGTCTTTGCATAACATGCTCCAAAGTTAACATGGTTCCATTAACCAAAAGAGGTGGTGAGCCAAATAAATCTAATATAGGATTATAAGAATCAAAAGTATGGCTACCCAAGAAGTTCCCTCCGGTAATGGTATCGAGGATATATCTATACCAAGTATTAACACCTACATAAAAATTGCGAAGAAGAACTAAGGATAGATTGCTTCCTGGTAGATCTATTTTGAACATTGCAAATTCTATACCAAGCATCTTTTAGATTTTCTCCCTCCCTTTGTTTAAAATTTAGAACTTCACTCTCAGGAGACAACGGAGAAGATATGAGACTAGACATGACGACAAGCAAACGCGAGCAAACAAAAAGGCAAATAGAGAGGGAGGATAGAGAGAGAGGGGGGGGCGAATAAAATGGCAAGGGTGAATTGGGCGGAGAGGAAAACGAGAGGCAAATGGCAAATAATGTAATGTGAGAGATAGGGATTGTGATGGGTACTTGGTATGTTCACTTTTTGCGTAGACTCCCCGGCAACGGCGCCAGAAATCCTTTATTGCTACGTCTTGAGCTTGCGTTGGTTTTCCCCGAAGAGGAAGGGATGATGTAGCAGAGTAGCGTAAGTATTTCCCTCAGTTTTTGAGAACCAAGGTATCAATCCAGTAGGAGCCCATGCTCAAGTCCCTCGTACCTGCACAAAACGATAGCTACTCGCAACCAACGCGATTAGAGGTTGTCAATCCCTTCACAGTCACTTACGAGAGTGAGATCTGATAGATATAATATTTTTGGTATTTTTGGTATAAAGATGCAAAGTAAAAAGTAAAAGCAAAGTAAAAAAGCAAAGCAAGATTAAAGTGATGGAGATTGATATGATGAGAATAGACCCCGGGGGCCATAGGTTTCACTAGTGGCTTCTCTCAAGAGCATAAGTATTCTACGGTGGGTGAACAAATTACTGTTGAGCAATTGGCAGAATTGAGCATAGTTATGAGAATATCTAGGCATGATCATGTATATAGGCATCACGTCTGTGACAAGTAGATCGAAACGATTCTGCATCTACTACTATTACTCCACTCATCGACCGCTATCCAACATGCATCTAGAGTATTAAGTTAAAAACAGAGTAACGCCTTAAGCAAGATGACGTGATGTAGAGAGATAAATTCATGCAATATGAAATAAACCCCATCTTGTTATCCTCGATGGCAACGATACAATACGTGCCTTGCTGCCCCTTCTGTCACTGGGTAAGGACACCGCAAGATCGAACCCAAAGCTAAGCACTTCTCCCATGGCAAGAACTACCAATCTAGTTGGCCAAACCAAACGGATAATTCGAAGAGACTTGCAAAGATAACCAATCATACATAAAAGAATTCAGAGAAGATTCAAATATTATTCATAGATAGACTTGATCATAAACCCACAATTCATCGATCTCAACAAACACACCGCAAAAAGAAGATTACATTGAATAGATCTCCACAAGAGAGGGGGAGAACTTTGTATTGAGATTCAAAGAGAGAGAAGAAGCCATCTAGCTACTAACTATGGACGTGAAGGTCTGAGGTAAACTACTCACACTTCATCGGAGGGGCTAGGATGATGTAGAAGCCCTTCGTGATGACGTCCCTCTTCCGGCGGAGCTCCGGAACAGTCCCCATGATGGGATCTCGTGGATACAGAAAGTTGCGGCGGTGGAATTAGGTTTTTGGCTCCTGTTCTGATAGTTTGGGGGTACGTGTGTATATATAGGAGGAAGAAGTACGCCGGAGGAGCAACGAGGGGCCCACGAGGTAGGGGGCGCGCCCTAGGGGGGGCGCCCCCCACCCTCGTGACCGCCTCTTTTGTTCCTTGGAGCAGGGTCCAAGTCTCCTGGATCACGTTCGGTGAGAAAAATCACATTCCCAAAGATTTTATTCCATTTGGACTCCGTTTGATATTCTGTTTATCTGAAACACTGAAATAGGCAAAAAAACAGCAATTCTGAGCTGGGCCTCCGTTTAATAGGTTAGTCCCAAAAATAATATAAAAGTGGAAAATAAAGCCCAATATAGTCCAAAATAGTAGATAATATAGCATGGAGCAATCAAAAATTATAGATACATTGGAGACGTATCAATCCTTTTTATAGGAAAGAACAAGCCGGAATTACTTCTTATGGTGAGCAAAGCGTTCTCGAGGACACGTGGGAATTCTCATCAAGTCACGTTCATCATGTTGATTGATTCACGTTCACTACTTTGATAATTTGTTATATGGGTGGATTGGTGCTAGGGTGCTGTTCTTACTTGAACAAACAACCCTCTGATGATTACCCCCCTCTCGCAAGCGTCCACAACTACGAAAGATGACTAATCCTTTTTATAGGAAAGAACAAGCCGGAATTACTTCTTATGATGAGCAAAGCATTCTCGAGGACACATGGGAATTCTCATCAAGTCACGTTCATCATGTTGATTGAATCATGTTCACTACTTTGATAATTTGATATATGGGTACTGGATTGGTGCTAGGGTGCTGTTCTTACTTGAACAAACAACCCTCTCATGATTACCCCCCTCTCGCAAGGGTCCACAACTAAGAAACATGAATTAAGATAAATCGAAGCATGACATGAAACATATGGATCAAAATCAGCCCCTTACGGAATAACACATAAACTAGGGTTTATGCTTCTGTCACTCTCGTAACCCATCATCTACTTATTGCTCCCCAATGCCTTCCCTTAGACCCAAGTATGGTGAAGTGTCATGTAGTCAATGTTCAAATGACACCACTCTTTCATCTGCTGGAAGAGTGCTTAATCAACTGGAAGGATTACTATAACGGGGATCCCACCCAATGATCACATGAAAGGATAGGGCGGCCATGCAGGTACTTGGCTTTTAAGATATGAAACTACCCCTTATCCCTAAGGATCTGCCACACCCACTTTAGCATAAGTGGAACATTCATGCAAAATGATACCAGAATACCCAAAATCCTTGTCTTTGAGGAAGCAGAGATCAGCCCACTTCACCATATGGTACTTTGACACCCATCCGACCCATGTTAGAATAAGCTTGAAAATTCTTTGACAAAAGCTTCATGCCACCTTTGGGAGAATATAAAAACCCATCATATACATGGGGAGGATAGAAGACAATGTTCATTGATCATTATCATGCTCCCCTTAGAGGTAAACCTTCCACGCCATGGCTCAGCCTTAAAATTGACTCGGTCCAGCTAGTACATCAAAGTCCTAGATCTAGATCCTGGTGTCACCGACTAGTATACCTGGATAGGTAATCTAGAATGGTGACAACTTGCAATTGAGGTTGTTTGCAATCGAGTGAGTAACCCATGCAAACCACTTAGCTCTTATAGAAGTTGATCTTGAATCCAAACATGGCATCAAAGTAGAGGATAATAAGGAACTTAAGGATGGTAATATAAAGTTGTGAACCATGCACCATGATCATGGTGTCATCCAGATATGAGATATGGGTAATACCTCCACTATGGATAATATGACCAAACACACCTGCGATGTAGGTGACTATCTTGGCCCTATCAGCCAGGGCATCAACCACGAGGTTCAAGACAAGGGGGGCAGAGGAGGTACTGTCACCTCTCCCCATGAGAAGACCTAAAGTAGGGACCAACTTCACTAATGATGATCACTGTTCAAGATATCTTCCGATATGCCGATAAATCGGTCGATTTATCACTTACCGCTGTCAAACCGATAAGATAAATCGGCCGATATGGCGATAAATCGGCCGATATGCCGATAAACTGGCCGATTTACCCTTTATCGTGGGTCGACCGATAAGTTCCCGATAAGCGATATCCCCAACATTGATGATGATAGCTCTATTACTAATAGAGACGATCTACATCATCCAACAATTCCAGGGATCATCAAACCTGCTCCGATGAAAGTCCTGGCGGAGGAAAGACTAGTCTAAATGGTCAGGAGCCTTTTGGAAATCTAGGTTAAGGAACACGCCCCTCTCGCATTGAAACTAATCCTCATGAATTATTTAATGTCACACTAGAGTCCCATCATAAATATACCACCCTTTAAGGGAGGTGAATTGGTAGGGTGAATGAGCCACTCTGCGACTGGGGTGAACCAAGCCATGCACACCTTAGCAAAGGTCTGCTAGAGAATGTTGATCATAGTGATCAGCCTAAAATGGCAAAAACTAGTGCCCCCACTAACTTGTGGATCAAGGTAACTATGAAAAAATTCAAGAAAGACATGTATAGAGTTCCAACATTGAATTCCGGGAACATAGGCATAATCACAACCTTAAGATGAATCCAATGTCCTGCAAGAGCACAAGTTGTTTTAGCACACTTTCATGATAAGTGAACTGTCTAGCCCATAGGGAGGGAAAATGAAGGCACTACTAATCCCGCAACTACGTTGTCACTTACGCAATTCTGTACGCACCCGAACCAGAGTTTGGAAATACTCTACCCTATCAGTTGCTAGGGAAACAATAAGAAGGGTTTTACTAAACTACGAATGGATAGGTAAAAATATGAGTAAAAATACTACATTAAATGGATGTAGAGTTTATTAGCAGAGTGTTCTCTAGAGTTCCGGAGTCATCATTACTAGTATGATCTGGACAACATATGCATAACATAGTTCGCCAAGAAGCTTCTCCTCGCAAAACGAATGTAGCACTGACACTGATGACATGACGCTAGTCCACCTTCATGTCGAAGTTGAAGTCACACCGTCCTCATTGATGCAACTGCCAGCAATTTGCCTCTTGGACTATCTTCCTCAAAACGCCATCAGGGACGATCGCCTCTCACTCTATTTCATTGGGTCATAGATCGAGCCAGCCATGATCTACCTGTCGGCATTTCCGTTGGTTGCACAGGCTCGACGGGTCCTAGAAGTAGAAGAGCCTCTCCGCTAGTAAACCAGTGCGCGTGTAAGGGTACATGGTCACATTCGAGTCACCTTGTGGTAGCTCGAGCTCGAACGACATGGTCATGCTCCATCTCACGGTCACGGTGACACGACAGTTGTTGCTGCCTACGGCCTTCCTGGATGCAAAGAAGGTAGTTGTCTTAGCCTCTAGGCGGCACTTGCAAACGACATGACCGCTACATCGATCACACTTCGCCAAAGCCAGCAATTGCGATATCGTCGACATCACCATACTGGGGAAGGAAGTCAAATATATATATGATTAGCACGATGATTGCAGCCGGAAGAGCGAATAGGATGCCCTTTTGCATGATTTAGTAGAAAAGTCAGCGCCATTATAATCGGGATTTTGATTGACGTATCGCATGAATGCTCAGAACCAAGTGTTATCTTCACAAGTTCAAAAGAAGGAAAAGGAGCACTCAGAGCATGCCTGTCGCGTTCGCGTCAAGCGCCACTCCACGCGAACCAGCTTGGCATTTCATTGGCATGTGGAACGCATGTCAGCAATCCGACAAATGGGCCAAACTTGTCTGCCCCACCGTCGCATTTCTAATCAGGATTTGTATCGATCAATTGCGTGAAGGAAAACCCCTGCCTTTCTTTTAAACATGGTACTAAAATCAAAGCCACTCACCCTTGCATACCAATGTTACGATTTACAAGTTCAAAATGAAAAGGTGGTACACTTACAACATCCCTGTCGCGCTCGCACCGCACCCTCACATAGTTGGTCCGGCACACCGCACAACCTAGGGAACGTGCCTCTGCTTGCCTTTTTCACAGGAACGTAGAACCACATGTGATCAAACCGAGCATGGGCCAAAACTCGGCCATCCAACCGCGGACACCTAACCTTCATTGATATATTTCTGAGGCCTCTATATTTATTAAATATGTTTTACACACAAAAAGAAAAACTATCACTACTCATGGAACGAGCCGACTTCGTCGTCTTTTGTTGCCGACGTGTGTCTCTGAGGCATGGTTGTCCTTGGCTTCTAGCTGCTCCTTCATGCAGAGCGTGTAGATGCTCTGCACGCATGTGAGCACCGCCTGATTCATGTCCATGATGTTCGGTTCCGCTTGTAGGAGGGCCGCAATGGCAGTGGCTTCCGCGCGCTCCGCGTCGAGTTGAGACTTCGCCAATCGGTTCATGTCCATGATGTTTTCCCCTGCAGGAGGGCCGATGGTAGTGGCATCCACGCGCTCCACATTGAGTTGAGCCTCGGCCGCCCAGTTCACGTTGATAATGTCTGATTTCGCTTGCGGGGGGGCCTTGATGGTAGTGGCATCCATGCTCTCTGGGTCGAGTTGAGCCTCCGCCCCCCGGTGGTCCTTTAGGATCGCCAGGTTGAACCGCTAGTCCTACTGCACCACGGGGGACCTAGACGCCGATATTAAATTGACATCCATCACATCCTCCGTTGCAGGGGACTTCTGCATCGCGACCTCCGCCATGACCATTGGATTGCCTTCCTCCTCGGAGCTTGGCTCTAGAGGACTCGGGGGTTGGCCCGCTGCAAAGTGACCTTGGGAACGGAGGTATGTGGCCCCTCCACCATCGCGATTTCTCCGCGGCTCTCCGGTGTCAACATCTTGTAGTACATGATCTTTCTGCGCACCATGTCTATCTGGAGAATTAGGGGACGACTGATGTAGGGTAGGGGATTGAAAGGAGGGAGAATAGGCTGGGAGGTCTGGTTTTGGGGTAGTGGTGATCGGTGATACGTCTCCAACGTATCTATAATTTTTGATTGTTCCATGCTATTATATTATATATTTTGGATGTTTTATATGCATTATTATGCTATTTTATATTATTTTTGGGACTAACTTACTAACGTAGAGCTAGTGCCAGTTTTCTGTATTTTCCTTGATTTTGAGTTTAGGAGAAAAGGAGTATCAAACGGAGTCCAACCAGAATAAAACTTTACGATGATTTTTCTTGGACTAGAAGACACCCAGAGGACTTGGAGTCCAGGTCACAAGACCTACGAGGCAGCGGCAAGGGTGGAGGACGCGCCCTAGGGGGGATCACCCCCTGCCTTGTGGCCCCCTCGGGAGTCCCCTAACCTACTTCTTCGTCCTATATGTTCACATATATTCCAAAACCCTCAGAGTGATCAACAAAAATACTTTTCCGCCGCCACAACCTTATGTGCCCATGAGATCCCATCTTGGGGCCTTTTCCGGCATCCTGCGGGAGGGGGATTCGATCATGGAGGGCATCTACATCAACCCTATTGCCCTTCTGATGAAGCATGAGTCGTTTACCTCAGACCTACGGGTCCATATCTAGTAGCTAGATGACTTCTTCTCTCTCTTTGATTCTCAATACCATGTTCTCCTCGATGTTCTTGGAGATCTATTTGATGTAATCTTCTTTTGCGGTGTGTTTGTCGAGATCCGATGAGTTGTGGATTTATGGTCAGCTTATCTTTGACTATTAGCTGAATCTTCTCTGAATTCTTATATGCATGATTTGATATCTTTGTATTTCACTTCGAAATATCGGTTTGGTTTGGCCAACTAGATTGGTTTTTCTTGCAATGGGAGAGGTGCTTAGCTTTGGGTTCAATCTTGCGTGATTTCACCTAGTGACAATGTAGGGGTAGCGAGACACGTATTGAATTGTTGCCATCGAGGATAAAAATATGGGGTTTTCATCATATTCATTGAGTTTATTCCTCTACATCATGTCATCTTACTTATGGCGTTACTCCATTCTTTATGAACTTAATACTCTAGATGCATGCTGGATAGCGGTCGATGTGTGGAGTAATAGTAGTAGATGCCGGCAGGAGTCGGTCTACTTGACACGGATGTGATGCCTATATGCATAATCATTGCCTTGGATATCATCATAACTTTGTGCTTTTCTATCAATTGCTCGATAGTAATTTGTTCACCCATCATATTATTTGCCTTCAAGAGAGAAGCCTCTAGTGAAACCTATGCCCCCCGGGTCTATTTTCCATCATATTTGTTTCTGATCTACTATTTTGCAATCTTTTATTTTTAGATCTATAAACCAAAAAACCCAAAAGTATTTAGTTATCTTTTATTTAGTTTTATCTGTCTCTATCAGAGTTCACCATTGCAAGTGACTTAGAAGGGATTGGCAACCCCTTTATCGCGTTGGATGCAAGTGTTTGATTGTCTGTGTAGGTGCATCTATTGGGGACTTGCGCGTTTCTCCTACTGGATTGATACCTTGATTCTTAACTGACGGAAAGACTTATCGCTACTATGCTACATCACCCTGTCCTCTTCAAGGGAAAAACCAACGCAAGCTCAAGAAGTAGCAGGAACAATTTCTGGCACCGTTGCCGGGAAGATCTACGTCAAGCCTACCAGGTACCCATCATAAACACTCATCTCTTGCATTACATTATTTTCCATTTGCATCTCGTTTTCCTCTCCCTCACTTCTAAAACATTTTCAGAAAAATATAAAATGATTTGCCTTTTTATTCGCCCTTCTTCTGTTCGTATTTCGCTTGCCTTTTGTTTGCTCATTTGCAACATCAGTTTTTTCCACCATGTCTGAATCTGGGGAGTTTATCATTGAAAAATATAGCAATGATTTTGATGGAAGTTTTAATGAGGCTGCCAACAATGATCCTTATGGAGAAGAACCCACTATTATTCATACTAAAAAACTCCCTATAGGGAGTGGTAAAATGATTGGATAAAGGATTATTCAAGATTTCTTTACTTGTGCCGGTACTTTTCCTATGCTTGGGGGGATCAATTCTGAATAAAACAATTAGTCTTGCTGTAACACCCCGGATGTAACTTTCCCTATTTGTACTCCAACTCTTGCCGTTTCCGGCGTTAAGTTATATTTATTTTCTCGGGTTCGGGTCTTTGTCTCCGTGTGTTGTTATCGTTGTCATGCATCTCATATCATGTCATCATGTGCATTGCATTTGCATATGTGTTCGTCTCATGCATTCGAGCATTTTCCCCGCTGTCCGTTTTGCATTCTGGCGCTTCGTTCTCCTCCGGTGGTCATTTCTAGCTTTCTTTCGTGTGTGGGGATTAAACATTTCCGAATTGGGTCGAGACTTACCAAGCGGCCTTGGTTTACTACTGGCAGATCGCCTGTCAAGTTTCGTATCATTTGGACTTCGTTTGATACTCCAACGGTTAACTGAGGGACCGAAAAGGCCTCGTGTATGTTGCAGCCCAACACCCCTCCAATTTGGCCCAAAACCAACCTAACTCTTCTCCCATCTAGAGAGTTCGATCACGATTGCGTGGCCAAAAACCGCACCTCATTTGGACTCTCTTAGCTCCCTCTATGCCTTTTAAACACCCCCCGATTTTCGGAACTCCTCCTACCTCCGAAACCCTAAAAATCCCCTCCGACGCGCCGGACATTGTCCGCCCGCGCCGGACACTCCGCGCCGCCGCCTCCGCAGTCGCGCGCTACCACGTGGCCTCGCTGCCACCTCCCATCGCGCGGCCCGGGAAGCCCACGGCCGGCCCCCGCGGCCCGCTTCCCGCGCCGCCTCGCGCCGCCTCCCGCCGCCTTCCCGCGCCGCCCCGCTCCACCTCTCGCCGCCCTGCCGCGCCGCCCCGCTCCGGTGGCCGCCGGCTGGATCCGCCGCCGCTGCCGCGCCAAGCCTCCAGCCGCCCGAGCCGCCGCCGCCGCCTCCGGCCGCCTCCACAGTGCCGCCCGCCGCAGCCGCCTCCACAGTGCCGCCCGCCGCAGCCGACTCCGCCCCGGCCGGATCCGCCGCCACCGACCTCGGCCGCCGCCATCCTCACCATCTCCGGCGAACCGCGCCGTCGCCTCGGTTTGCATGCGTGAACAGTAAACCCTAGATCTCGTGGTGATTTTTTCTTCCAAGTCCCGGAAATCTCAGTCCAAGTGCTCATGTTCGTAGCCCCGTAACTTTGCATCCGTAGCTCCGATTCATGCATATAGCATATCAAAATGTTTATCTCAGAGAGTACATCATTTCATTCCATTGCATCATTTTCATTTGAGTTCATCTTGATGCCTGAAATGCTGTTAGAAGAGGGCTACTTGAGATAATTGTCAGATCTGCTACTCCGTTTAGGTTTTTGTCATTTTTGCCATGTTTAATGTGTGCATGCTATGCCCTGATGCTCTACATGTGTTTTGTTAAGGGTTTTGTCATCTTTCCAGAGGTGCATCCCATGTATTTTTTGGATGTGTGTGGTGACTTGTGCAAGCTTGCAAAGTGGTGCACTTGCTAATTCTGTTTTCAGGGACTTAGTGATTTCACTAAGTCCTGGAGCTGTTTATCTCATGTTGTCATATGTTCATGTTGTTTCCTAGTGATCCGTGCCACTTTTGAGGATGGTCAGTAAGGATGTTTTGTTAATATTGTAGTGCTCTATCCATCCATGTCTTTGTTTGCAATTATGGAGCAACCTATCTTGAGTCAATCGAGCTCTACTTTTGCTACTTTGTGAATCTGGGCAGATTGTCAACTTGTTTGCAATTTTGCCGGTGATGTTGTGGTTGATCCGTGCATGCTATGCTATTGTTCTTGCCATGTCTAGATTGCATTTTGTGCCTTCTTGATGGGTGTATGCTTGTCTTGCCATGACTTGCACCGTAGTGAGTGCATCGAGCTTGTAAACATGCCTACTTGAGTTATATTTCAGGTTGCTCCAGTTTTCACTAAGTGTGAAAACTGATTATGTTTTTGCTATGTTTACATGCTTGCAATTGTATTTTCTGATCCCTTTTGGCTCAAGGTCACTAAGGGACTTTTGTTAAGCTCTTTGAGTAGCTCCATGCCATGCTTTACTTTGCCATGTTCAGGTCCTGTAACATGTAGTTTTGTGGCTCCGAAGAGGGCTACCTGATCTGAAATTCCAGACAAGTGTTAATTTCACTAAGTCTGAGATCTGTTTGCCATATGCATTTTGCCATGCTTGTTTGAACCTGTTAATGGATGAATTGGCCGTAGCTCAGTGCTAGACTTTTGTTAAGCATCTTGTGTGCATCCCTTCCATGTATTTAGTTGTCATGTTTGGGTTGCTGTAGCATGTTCATCTCATTGCATTTAGATGGCTACTTGCTGTAAATCGCAGACCGGTGTCATATTTGAATCGCTTGCCATTTCCAAAACGTAACTCCGATTGCGGCGTTCTTTATATCGTTTTCAAGTGATTTCATCTCATCTTTGCGGTGGCACACTTGGATTTCCAAGTTGAGGCCAGGTTCATGCATTTCCTGTCATATCTTGCATTTTGCATCCCGCATAGCATATCATCTTTGCACTGTATTGCTTGGTCTTGCACGTGGTTGACTGTGTCCTTGTTGCTTGTTTGTCTTGTTTGGGTAGAGCCGGGAGACGAGTTTGCTAACGAGGAGCCCATTGAGTTTGCTCTCGAGGATCCAGTCAACTCTAACAACTGTGCAGGCAAGATGATCATACCCTCGAAATCACTACTATCTTTGCTATGCTAGTTTGCTCGCTCTTGCTATGCCAATACTACGATGCCTACCTTTTGCTTGTCAGCCTCCCAAATTGCCATGTCAAACCTCTAACCCACCATTGTCCTAGCAAACTGTTGATTGGCTATGTTACCGCTTTTGCTCAGCCCCTCTTATAGCGTTGCTAGTTGCAGGTGAAGATTGGAGTCGTTCCTTGTTGGGACATTTATTTACTTGTTGGGATATCATTAAATTGCTATGTTATCTTAATGCATCTATATACTTGGTAAAGGGTGGAAGGCTCAGCCTCTCGCCTAGTGTTTTGTTCCACTCTTGCCGCCCTAGTTTCCGTCATATCGGTGTTATGTTCCCGGATTTTTGCGTTCCTTACGCGGTTGGGTTATAATGGGAACCCCTTGATAGTTCGCCTTGATTAAAGCTTTGCCAGCAATGCCCAACCTTGGTTTTACCATTCGCCACCTAGCCTCTTTTTCCCTTGGGTTACCAGAGCCCAAGGGTCATCTTGTTTTAAACCCCCCCCCCCCCGGGCCAGTGCTCCCTCTGAGTGTTGGTCCGAACCGGGCAGCCTGCGGGGCCACCTCGGGGAAACTTGAGGGTTGGTTTTACTCGTAGCTTGACCTATCTGAGTGTGCCCTGAGAACGAGATATGTGCAGCTCCTATCGGGATTTGTCGGCACATTCGGGCGGTGTTGCTGGTCTTGTTTTAACCTGTCGAAGTGTCTTGAGTAACCGAGATACCGAGTCTGATCGGAACGTCTTGGGAGGAGGTCTATTCCTTCGTTGACCGTGAGAGCTTGTCATGGGCTAAGTTGGGACTCCCCTGCAGGGATTGAACTTTCGAAAGCCGTGCCCGCGGTTATGGGCAGATGGGAATTTGTTAATGTCCGGTTGTAGATAACTTGAACCTTAATTAATTAAAATGAATCAACTGAGTGTGTTACCGTGATGGCCTCTTCTCGGCGGAGTCCGGGAAGTGGACACGGTGTTGGAGTAATGTTTGCGCAGGTTGCTCTCTAGTTTCTCGCTCGCGCTTTGCCTCCTCTTCTCGCTCTCTTTTGCGAATAAGTTAGCCACCATACTTGCTAGTCGCTTGCTGCAGCTCCACTCATATTTACCTTGCCTTACCTATAAGCTTAAATAGTCTTGATCGCGAGGGTGCGAGATTGCTGAGTCCCTGTGGCTCACAGATTACTATTACACCAGATGCAGGGCCTGATGATTCCGCTCCAGGAGACGCGTATGAGCTCAAGTGGGAGTTCGACGAAGACTCTCAACGTTACTATGTTTCCTTTCCCGATGATCAGTAGTGGTGCCCAGTTGGGGGTGATCGGGACCGTTGTCGCATGTTGGGTTCTCTTTTATTTTGGCGCCGTAGTCGGGCCATGAGTGTTTGGATGATGTAATGTTATTTATGTACTTGATTGACGTGGCGAGTGTAAGCCAACTATGTTATCTCCCCTTTATTATTTATATTACATGGGATGTTGTGAAGATTGCCTAACTTGCGACATATGCCTTCAATGCGATTATGTCTCTAAGTCGTGCCTCGACACGTGGGAGCTATAGTCGCATCGAGGGTGTTACAAGTTGGTAATCAGAGCCTTCCCCGACCTTAGGAGCCCCATTGCTTGATCGTTTTAGCGGCCGAGTTGTGTCTAGAAAAATGTTTTGAGTCATTTAGGAATTATATATCGGAGAGTTTAGGAATTCTTTTTACTTCCCAGTCTCCTCATCGCTCTGGTAAGGCATCCTGACGTAGAGTTTTGACTCTTCTCTTCTCAAATTTCACTAAAAATTTTTAGGATCACGCGGGTATCTTGGAATCGTTCCGATGGTTTTATGATGAGAACATTGTCTTGGTGCCTCCTGTCAGGGGTTTAGTGGAAGTGTCCCGGGGAGTTGAGCTCTGAGGTGTTGTCATCATAATTTTATCGTTGCAGTTCTGGAATACCTGAGTTTAGTACGCCGACATCGAAAATCTCTTTTATGCAGTTCGTTGGTGAGATAACCTCGACGCCACCCAGTACTGGGGCGGGAGTTCGGGAGTATCGCCATAACTTGTATAACGGATGCTTTTCGAAGGTTGAGGTAGATGGTTTCCGAAGGTTTCTTGGTTATGTGTTGAAGGATGGATACAGCTGGATGTAGGATTTGCTAGTTTGGGTGAGATATTATGCTTCCCCTGTATCCCCAACACCTGATTGCATAACCGGAAAGGTTCGGGAGTTTCATAGGTGGGAATTCTAGTAGCTCTAGTTCTTCTTCCACGGATATTGGTTTGAGATTGGGATTTCTTACCGATTATTCGTTCTTGATCCGTACCTTGTTGATTTATTTCTCTACCTTAATTCTACGTGGCTTCTCAATTTATGGATATGTGACCATTTCAAGAGGAATGCATTCGTTCATTTTGTTCGGATGTGAAGACTATATGTTGCAATTTTCATTCCGTTGGATTCAGCTTCAATATTTGTCTATCAATGTGCTAATGGTGGTCAACCTCTTCAGGATGGCTCCTCCAACGCGCACGACTCCGAATCCTGATCCGCCACCACCTCCACCTCCTCCAGAGGCATGGCAAGCTGTGATGGCCGCAACCAATGCAAACACACAGTTGATCATGCAAATTCTTCAAGAGCGCAATCAAGGCAACCAAGGGAATCAAGGCAGCAATCAGAATCACTTTGCTACACTCAACCAGTTCCTTGCTAACGGGCCAAAGACTTTCAGCAATTGTGTTGAGGCAACCGATGCTGACGATTGGCTTGTGGATCTGTGCAAGCATTTCGAGTGCAGTAACGTCAGGCCTGAGGACTTTGTCAAGTTCGCTTCCTTCCAACTCAAAGATCAAGCTGCAGAATGGTTCCAGCAGTACAAGGATTCCAGAGGTGGACGTGTTATCACTTGGGATGATTTCCGTCGAGATTTCCGAGCTCATCATATTCCTCAGAGCGTGGTTGAAAGCAAGCGTGAGGAATTCCGCAACCTGAAGCAAGGCTCTTTGTCTGTCTATGACTACAACAAGTTGTTCCAGAAGCTCGCCCGCTTTGCCAAGCAGGACGTCCCTGATGAGAAGAGCATGATATATCAGTTCAGGGGTGGTCTCAGAGAAGAAATTCAGCTAGCTCTTGTTCTCTTTGAGCCCTTGAGATACGATGAGTTCTACAACATGGCACTGAAGCAAGAGGCTGCTCAGTTGAGGTGTGATGCTTCCAAGAAGCGAGTCAGAGATGTTACTCCTTCTTCCTCTACTCAAGTGGCCAAGCAGCAGAAGTATTGGCTTCCTCCTCCTCCGTTCCGTCAGCCGTATCAGCAGAAGAGCAAAGGTGGCAGTGGTTCTTCCCACCCACCCAACCCTGGCTTTCAGAACAAGACTTCGTCTCAAGCTCCTAGATCGAGTGCTCCGTATCACCGTCCGCTTTCAGAGGTCACGTGCAACAAGTGCCAACAGAAGGGTCACTATGCTAACAAGTGTTTCAACCAGAGGCGTCTTCCTCCTCCTCCTCCTGTCAGATCGGCAAGTACAGCTGTGGTCAAGCATAACCCCAAGCACGCCAAGGTCAATTTGCTGAATGCAGCTCAGGCAGAGGACTCACCAGATGTGATTATGGGTAACCTTCCTGTTAACGATATTCCAGCTAAAGTTCTTTTTGACACTGGTGCATCGCTTTCTTTTATTTCAACTCCATTTGTGGCCAAGCATGATTTTGTGACCGAAAGGATTCCTGTTCCGTTGAAGATTGTGTCTCCGGGCAAGCAAATGACTTCTAACAATTGCGTCCCGGATGTCTCTATCACGTTGGGCGATTACAAGTTCTTTCTTCTCCAATGGTTCTTGGTAACTCGGATATTGATCTTATTCTCGGAATGGATTGGCTTTCTAAGCACAAGGCTCAGCTTGATTGTGCAGCCAGGCAGATTCAATTGACTCATTCGTCTGAGGATGTAATTGTCTTTGCCGCTCGGGATAATACCATCCGTCTGTTTTCTCTCAATGAGAAGGGTGAATTGGATGCTATCTCGCAAATTCCAGTCGTTTGCGAATATCAAGACGTCTTTCCAGAAGAGCTTCCAGGAATGCCTCCGCACCGGCCAGTTGAATTCGTTATTGATCTTGAGCCTGGCACGGAACCTGTGTGCAAGCGTCCTTACAAGCTCGGACCTGAAGAGTTGAAGGAGCTGAAGAAGCAACTCGATATTCAAGAGAAAATGGGTCTCATCCGGCCTAGTTCTTCTCCGTGGGGTTGTGGTGTTCTTTTTGTGAAGAAGAAGGATGGAACGGACCGACTTTGTGTTGATTACCGTCCAGTGAACAAGAAGACCATCAAGAACAAATACCCACTTCCCAACATCAATGAGCTGTTCGAACAACTCAAAGGTGCTCAAGTATTCTCCAAGCTTGATCTCCGTATGGGTTATCATCAGATTCGAATCCGTGAGCAAGATATTCCCAAGACGGCTTTCAGGACAAGCTTTGGTTCATATGAATACACTGTCATGTCTTTTGGCCTCGTCAACGCTCCTCCGACGTTCTCTCGCATGATGAACTTCATCTTCAACGCCTACACCAATGACTTCGTTTTGGTCTATCTCGACGACATTCTGGTTTTCTCGAAGAACAAGGAAGATCATGCCAAGCACTTGCGTTTGGTTCTTGATAAGCTCAGAGAACATCAGTTCTACGCCAAGTTCTCCAAGTGTGAATTTTGGCTCGATGAGGTTCTTTATCTTGGTCATATCATCTCTGCCAAGGGCATTGCCGTGAATCCTGAGAAGGTGTCTGCAATTGTGAATTGGGAACCTCCTCAGAACGTGAAGCAACTCCGCAGTTTCCTCGGTCTCGCAAGCTATTGCCGAAGATTCGTTGAAAACTTTTCTAAGATCGCGAAGCCTCTCTCTAATCTTCTCCAGAAGCACGTCAAGTACGTTTGGTCTCCGGAGTGTGACATTGCTTTCAACACTTTGAAAGAGAAATTGATCACTGCTCCAGTTCTGACTCCGCCTGATGAATCCAAGCCGTACGAGGTCTTTTGTGATGCCTCTCTCCAAGGTCTTGGCGCAGTATTGATGCAAGAGAAGAAAGTTGTTGCTTATACCTCTCGCCAGTTGAAGCCTAATGAGAAGAACTACCCCACTCATGATCTCGAGTTGGCGGCAGTTGTGCATGCTCTTTTGACTTGGAGACATCTTCTATTGGGAAGAAAAGTGGACATTTTCACTGATCACAAGAGTCTCAAGTACATCTTCACTCAGCCTAATCTCAACCTCAGGCAAACTCGATGGGTCGAAATGATTCAAGAGTATAATCCGAGTATCGAGTATACTCCAGGCAAGGCCAATGTGATTGCTGACGCTTTGAGCAGAAAGCTTACTGCAACAGTCTGATTCTCAAGCCTTATCAACCCGAGCTTTGTGAAGCTTTCCGCAAACTTAATCTGCAAGTTGTTCCTCAAGGTTTCCTCGCCAACCTTCAAGTCTCTCCTACCTTGGAAGACCAGATTCGCCAAGCCCAGCTTCTTGATGCTATGGTGAAAAAGGTGAAGATTGGGATTGCCAAGAGTCAGTCCAAGTACAAGTGCTACCGCCTTGATGACAAGGACACTCTCTTCTTCGAGGATCGTATTGTTGTACCCAAAGGTGACCTCCGTAAAGTGATCATGAACGAGGCTCACAATTCTCTCCTCTCCATCCACCCTGGGAGCACGAAGATGTATCAGGACCTCAAGCAAGCTTATTGGTGGACTCGAATGAAGCGCGAGATTGCTCAATTCGTGAATGAATGTGATGTCTGCAGAAGAGTGAAGGCAGAACACCAAAGGCCAGCAGGTCTCCTCCAACCTCTTGCCATTCCAGAATGGAAGTTTGACCACATTGAAATGGACTTCGTGACTGGGTTTCCAAAGTCCAAGCGTGGCAATGATGCTATATTCGTTGTCATCGACAAACTCACCAAAGTGGCTCACTTTCTGCCTATCAAAGAGTCGATCACTGCAGCTCAATTGGCGGAACTCTATACCTCTCGTATTGTCTCTCTGCACGGTATTCCTCAAGTGATCTCTTCAGACCGTGGCAGCATCTTTACCTCGAAGTTTTGGGATTCTTTTCAGAAGGCCATGGGCACCAACATCCGCTTCAGCACAGCTTTCCATCCTCAAACTAGCGGTCAAGTCGAGCGTGTCAACCAGATTCTTGAAGATATGCTCAGGGCTTGTGTGATCTCCTTCGGCATGAAGTGGGAGGATTGTCTTCCTTATGCTGAATTCTCCTACAACAACAGTTTTCAAGCAAGTTCGGGCAAGGCCCCATTTGAAATTCTGTATGGCAGGAAGTGCCGTACCCCTCTCAACTGGTCTGAAACCGGTGAACGTCAGCTTTTGGGTAATGACTTAATCACAGAGGCAGAAGAAATGTGCAAAGTCATTCGTGATAACCTCAAAGCAGCCCAATCCCGCCAGAAGAGCTACTATGATAGTAAGCACCGTGATTTGGCTTTCGAGATCGGAGATCATGTTTACCTCCGTGTCTCTCCTATGAAAGGTACTCGTCGCTTCGGTATCAAAGGGAAGCTTGCCCCTAGATACGTGGGACCTTTCAAGATTGTCAGCAAGAGAGGCGACCTCGCCTATCAACTCGAGCTTCCTTCAAACTTTGCAAATGTTCATGACGTGTTCCATGTCTCTCAGCTTCGAAAGTGCTTCAAGACTCCTGACCGCACCGTCAACTTCGAGGACATTGAGCTCCAAGAAGATCTCTCTTATCGTGAGCACCCAGTTGCTATTCTTGAAGAGACTGAACGCAAGACTCGCAACAAGTCAATCAAATTTCTCAAAGTCAAGTGGTCACACCATTCCGACCGTGAAGCTACCTGGGAACGCGAGGATCACCTCCGTTCTGAGTACCCGGCGTTCTTTCAGTCCTAGATCTCGGGACGAGATCCTTTCGTAGTGGTGGAGTGTTGTAACACCCCGGATGTAACTTTCCCAATTTGTACTCCAACTCTTGCCGTTTCCGGCGTTAAGTTATATTTATTTCTCGGGTTCGGGTCTTTGTCTCCGTGTGTTGTTGTCGTTGTCATGCATCTCATATCATGTCATCATGTGCATTGCATTTGCATACGTGTTCGTCTCATGCATTCGAGCATTTTCCCCGTTGTCCGTTTTGCATTCCGGCGCTTCGTTCTCCTCCGGTGGTCATTTCTAGCTTTCTTTCATGTGTGGGGATTAAACATTTCCGGATTGGACCGAGACTTGCCAAGCGGCCTTGGTTTACTACCGGTAGACCGCCTGTCAAGTTTCGTATCATTTGGACTTCGTTTGATACTCCAACGGTTAACCGAGGGGACCGAAAAGGCCTCGTGTGTGTTGCAGCCCAAACACCCCTCCAATTTGGCACAAACCCACCAACTCTGCTCCATCATCTAGAGCGTTCGATCGCAATCGCGTGGCCAAGAACCACACCTCATTTGGACTCTCCTAACTCCCTCTATGCCTATTTAAACACCCCCCCAATTTTCGGATCTCTCCTACCTCCGAAACCCTAAAAATCCCCTCCGACGCGCCGGGACACTCCGCGCCGCTGCCTCCGCAGTCGCGCGCTGCCACGTGGCCTCGCCGCCGGCTCCCACCGTGCGGCCCGGGAAGCCCACGGCCGGCCCCGCGGCCCGCTTCCCGCGCCGCCTCGCGCCGCCTTCCCGCGCCGCCCCGCTCCGCCTCTCGCCGCCCTGCCGCGCCGCCCCGCTCCGGTGGCCGCCGGCCGGATCCGCCGCCGCCGCCACGCCAAGCCTCCAGCCGCCCGAGCCGCCGCCGCCGCCTCCGGCCGCCTCCGCAGCGCCACCCGCCGCAGCCGCCACCGCCGACTCCGCCCCGGCCGGATCCGCCGCCGCCGACCTCGGCCACCGCCGTCCTCACCTTCTCCGGTGAACCGCGCCTCCGCCTTGGTTCGTGTGTGTGAACAGTAAACCCTAGATCTTGGGGTGATTTTTTCTTCTAAGTCCCGGAAATCTCAGTCCAAGTGCTCATGTTCGTAGCCCCGTAACTTTGCATCCGTAGCTCCGATTCATGCATATAGCATATCAAAATGTTCATCTCAGAGAGTACATCATTTCATTCCATTGCATCATTTTCATTTGAGTACATCTTGATGCCCGAAATGCTTTTAGAAGAGGGCTACTTGAGATAATTGTCAGATCTACTACTCCGTTTAGGTTTTTGTCATTTTTGCCATGTTTAATGTGTGCATGCTATGCCCTGATGCTATACATGTGTTTTGTTAAGGGTTTTGTCATCTTTCCAGAGGTGCATCCCATGTTTTTTTGGGATGTGTGTGGTGACTTGTGCAAGCTTGCAAAGTGGTGCACTTGCTAATTCTGTTTTCAGGGACTTAGTGATTTCACTAAGTCCTGGAGCTGTTTATCTCATGATGCCATATGTTCATGTTGTTTCCTAGTGATCCATGCCTCTTTTGAGGATGTTCAGTAAGGATGTTTTGTTAATATTGTAGTGCTCTATCCATCCATGTCTTTGTTTGACATTATGGAGCACCCTAGTTTGAGTCAATCGAGCTCTACTTTTGCTACTTTGTGAATCTGGGCAGATTGTCAACTTGTTTGCAATTTTGCCGGTGATGTTGTAGTTGATCCGTGCATGCTATGCTATTGTTCTTGCCATGTCTAGCTTGCATTTTGTGCCTTCTTGATGGGTGTATGCTTGTCTTGCCATGACTTGCACCGTAGTGAGTGCATCGAGCTCGTAAACATGCCTACTTGAGTTATATTTCAGCATGTGTCAGTTTTCACTAAGTCTGAAAACTGATTATGTTTTTGCTATGTTCACATGCTTGCAATTGTATTTTCTGATCCCTTTTGGCTCAAGGTCACTAAGGGACTTTTGTTAAGCTCTTTGAGTAGCTCCATGCCATGCTTTACTTTGCCATGTTCAGGTCCTGTAGCATGTAGTTTTGTTGCTCCGAAGAGGGCTACCTGATCTGAAATTCCAGACAAGTGTTAATTTCACTAAGTCTGAGATCTGTTTGCCATATGCATTTTTGCCATGCTTGTTTGAACCTGTTAATGGATGAATTGGCCGTAGCTCAGTGCTAGACTTTTGTTAAGCATCTTGTGTGCATCCCTGCCATGTATTTTGTTGTCATGTTTGGGTGCTGTAGCATGTTCATCTCATTGCATTTAGATGGCTACTTGCTGTAAATCGCAGACCGGTGTCATATTTGAATCGCTTGCCATTTCCAAACCGTAACTCCGATTCCGGCGTTCTTTATATCGTTTTCAAGCGATTTCATCTCATCTTTCCAGTGGCACACTTGGATTTCCAAGTTGAGGCCAGGTTCATGCATTTCCTGTCATATCTTGCATTTTGCATCCCGCATCGCATCCCGCATAGCATATCATCTTTGCATCGTATTGTTTGAGTCTTGCACGTGGTTGATTGTATCCTTGTTGCTTGTTTGTCTTGTTTGGGTAGAGCCGGGAGACGAGTTCGCTAACGAGGAGCCCGTTGAGTTTGCTTTCGAGGATCCAGTCAACTCTGACAACTGTGCAGGCAAGATGATCATACCCTCGAAATCACTACTATCTTTGCTATGCTAGTTTGCTCGCTCTTTTGCTATGCCAATGCTACGATGCCTACCACTTGCTTTCAAGCCTCCCAAATTGCCATGTCAAACCTCTAACCCACCATGTCCTAGCAAACCGTTGATTGGCTATGTTACCGCTTTGCTCAGCCCCTCTTATAGCGTTGCTAGTTGCAGGTGAAGATTGGAGGCCGTTCCTTGTTGGAACATTTATTTACTTGTTGGGATATCATTATATTATCTTGTTATCTTAATGCATCTATATACTTGGTAAAGGGTGGAAGGCTCGGCCTCTCGCCTAGTGTTTTGTTCCACTCTTGCCGCCCTAGTTTCCGTCATATCGGTGTTATGTTCCCGGATTTTGCGTTCCTTACGCGGTTGGGTTATAATGGGAACCCCTTGATATTTCGCCTTGATTAAAGCTTTTCCAGCAATGCCCAACATTGGTCTTACCATTTGCCACCTAGCCTCTTTTTCCCTTGGGTTTCCGGAGCCCGAGGGTCATCTTATTTTAAACCCCCCCGGGCCAGTGCTCCTCTGAGTGTTGGTCCAAATAGAGCCACTTGCAGCGCCACCTCGGGGCAACTTGAGGGTTGGTTTTAGTTGTACGTAGTGTTCATCTGAGTGTGCCCTGAGAAAGAGATATGTGCAGCTCCTATCGGGATTTGTCGGCACATTCGGGCGGTGTTGCTGGTCTTGTTTTAACCTGTCGAAGTGTCTTGAGTAACCGAGATACCGAGTCTGATCGGAACGTCTTGGGAGGAGGTCTATTCCTTCGTTGACCGTGAGAGCTTGTCATGGGCTAAGTTGGGACTCCCCTGCAGGGATTTGAACTTTCGAAAGCCGTGCCCGCGGTTATGGGCAGATGGGAATTTGTTAATGTCCGGTTGTAGATAACTTGAACCTTAATTAATTAAAATGAATCAACTGAGTGTGTTACCGTGATGGCCTCTTCTCGGCGGAGTCCGGGAAGTGGACACGGTGTTGGAGTAATGTTTGCGCAGGTTGCTCTCTAGTTTCTCGCTCGCGCTTTGCCTCCTCTTCTCGCTCTCTTTTGCGAATAAGTTAGCCACCATACTTGCTAGTCGCTTGCTGCAGCTCCACTCATATTTACTTTGCCTTACCTATAAGCTTAAATAGTCTTGATCGTGAGGGTGCGAGATTGCTGAGTCCCTGTGGCTCACAGATTACTATTACACCAGATGCAGGGCCTGATGATTCCGCTCCAGGAGACGCGTATGAGCTCAAGTGGGAGTTCGACGAAGACTCTCAACGTTACTATGTTTCCTTTCCCGATGATCAGTAGTGGTGCCCAGTTGGGGGTGAACGGGACCGTTGTCGCATGTTGGGTTCTCTTTTATTTTGGCGCCGTAGTCGGGCCATGAGTGTTTGGATGATGTAATGTTATTTATGTACTTGATTGACGTGGCGAGTGTAAGCCAACTATGTTATCTCCCCTTTATTATTTATATTACATGGGATGTTGTGAAGATTGCTTAACTTGCGACATATGCCTTCAATGTGATTATGTCTCTAAGTCGTGCCTCGACACGTGGGAGCTATAGTCGCATCGAGGGTGTTACACTTGCAGATGTGATATCTTTGTTCACATGCATCCATGCACACAAAGGCTTTTACTAGAATTTTCCAATATTCATGATCCTTTTGTTGAGCGTGTCACCACTATATTTCTAGCTCACGAATTTAGGTTTATCATGAAAGAGGCCGGCGAAATATTTGCTCATTATAATATTAATGGTGGTTGTCCCCCTATAGAAGAGATCCTTTTTAATCAAGAAGAAACTAGGAGATTGCAATCTCCGGATTATGCTGCTTACAACGAAAACCTAAGAAAGAAAGTTCCTACTCATGTTTTGATTGATAAAATTTCTGAGCTCAACAATAATCTTTCTATGCAAAGGAATGAGTTAGGGTTTGTGCTTAAGGATAAACTTAGGGCTTTTAATCAAAGGAGCGTTTACAATGAAGAAATGGTTATCAATTACAAAGGGCCAAAGGAGGAACCAATTCCTCCCAAACTTGATCTTATAGATCCATACCCTATCAAATTTAGCCCTTTTCATTATTTTTGTTTGCCACAAATAAATCTCGCTGCCTTGAGGAGGGAATATGAGATGAGCATGGACGATCTCCCTCACTTCTATTACAACATCTAATTCCATGTTTTTATGCCTAGCATGGGACACCGCGCTACTAGTAAGGCGCTACAGCTATTCCTTAGCAGTAGTGCGTGCGACACGTGCTACTGCTAAGACATATAGCCACAACGTTGGTTCACTCCCGCGCTACTGCTAATATAGCTAGTAGTAGCGTGTTTACTCTCCATCGCTACTAGTATTCTTTTTCTCATTTTTTTAATTTTTAGTGTATTTATACGCTGTTATACAAATTTTGGTACAATACCAATTATGAGGATGTTATATCAATATGTCCATAACAGTGTGTCAAATGAAGGTGGGTTAGGTTCAAGTGGAGGCAACATGTGGTGCATGTCAAAAGTATACTACTAATACAAACTTGATCTAGTAGTACTTTCGATGTGCACCACATGTTGCCTCCACTTGAATCTAATCCGCCAACACAAGCTATTTAATCATCATCATAGTCATTACCACCAACAGTAGCTATTTAATCATCATAGTCATAGTGTAGCACACATCATCATCTTCAAACTCATTCTAGCTAGCTAATCACCACCAACACTAGTTGCGGTAGCTATCTAATCACCACCAACACTAGTTAATAATAATCATCATAGTCATTACCACCAACACTAGCTATTTAATCATTATAACTCGTTTCTAGCTAGCTAATCACTCTTGCTGCTCTCTCTCAGGTAAAATAACATAAAACATGTGAAGCACTCCTGCTTCATCAAGTTGGAGCATGCAGATGAACCTGTCTCCTAATCATGGGCTGCGCTTCTGATTGTTGCCCCCTAGTACTTCTCTGCGATCATTCACAATTTTGCTCCAGTCTTTCACTATTAAGCATTCCTTGCTTTTGGAAATCCTGAATGCACTAAAGTGCATTGTAGGATGTCTTGGCTGTAAGCTAACCATTCTCATGCGACCTTTAGTCTCGGTCCAATGAGGCACAACATTCATCGTGATTCCCTGTTGAAGAACATCATATAGTAACATACTTAGCAATGAAGTTTAGCTTAAAAAATAATGTATGCAAAAGATGCACCGAGGACAAATAGTAAAAATCTTACCATCTTTCCTAAAATAGATGTGACCATAGTTCAGTACGAACACTATTGGTCGCACGTTTTGAGTACTAAGATTTTTAAGTCTAGAAAAATAATTTGTCTTGACAGCATGAAGATCCTCAAGCAATGAAACATAATGACTTATCTCCTGGCAGTTTCGTTTAGCCCCGGACAGTAGTAGGTCCTGTATACCGAGCGTTGGACATGTTTGCTTGAACGGAAATAAGTTGTCAATAGAAATTAGTTGTCAACTATTTTTGAATAAACAATATCAAAGACATAAATATGCTTGAGAAACTCACATAATGGTATAACTGGAGGCGTCTTCACATCGACCCAGATGTCGATATTACCTTCAATATCATCTTCCGGACAAATATCAAAGGTGGTAACCATATCAGGCTCAAATGCATAAGTCTTGCATAGTGCTTGCCAAGTTTTGCATTCAAAATAGGTGTAGGTGTCTGTGTTGTATAATTTTGCGTGGAAACTATAACCATGCTCGGTCTTCAAGTAAACTCTCTTTACCTCCATAGTAGTTTTCATAGGACTGAAACCTATCTTATCCAAGACAAAAACTCTTGCATGGTAGTGGATACGCTAGTAGAATAGTAAAAAAATTAAATTATAAGTTGAAGCAAATGAAGCAGATGTCATGCTTACTTACTAAAAAAGACTTTTCGTTGTGACTTACTGTATCCACTTCAAAGTTCTTGTCCAGCTTGATGCTGAAGCGCCTATCATCATCTAGGAAGATTCTGCCACACATGCCGTGCTCGTCTTCGCAGTATTCGCAAGTACCAAAATCCTTTTCGTCGTCATACGTTTCCTATGTTCATAGTTGAAACATTAATTGAAAATCAATCGAAGGCAACTACTAGGATACTCAACACACAAATCCTGGGCACTCGATATTTCCTACATATTCTGGCACAAGTCATGCCAAAATTCACGGAAAAATCCGGCATGAACTTTGCTAAAATAGTACATATCGAGCGCCTGAAATTTGCCGGAACGGAAATGAATCAACACTCCGGCAAAACATAGGCCACATGGAGGTGTAACCTGCAAACATGACCGGCCACTTGGGCAAGCACATATCCTATTTGAGCAACACAAGATATACATTTCAAAATATCTTATAGGACTCATATTGACATGAGCATTCAATAAGCAAAACCAAATCGTAAAATAAATAAGTATTCCAATTAGCATGCATTCAATAAGCAAAAGTAAATCATCTCATGCGTCCGTACATCATCGAATATTATCACTAATACATCTCGGATAGTATCATACATATAACATCACTAATACAACTAAAACCCTAGCACACGACGGGTATCGGCGCGTGCGGTGGACACCCAAAGAGAAGGAACCATCAT
The DNA here is from genome assembly GCF_018294505.1 of Triticum aestivum. Taxonomy (NCBI): domain Eukaryota; kingdom Viridiplantae; phylum Streptophyta; class Magnoliopsida; order Poales; family Poaceae; genus Triticum; species Triticum aestivum. The sequence continues at coordinate 487,491,591 of NC_057797.1, forward strand.
AGGATCATAGCTCCAATGAGATCCCTGGAGAACCTGCCAGGTATTGGAGAACCTGTACTCCAACGCAAACAAGTAGTGACCAACATGCGCGTCCTCCTCCCTGACACGGTGATGTACCACCTTCGCGGGGTCCTCGAGCATCTGGACCGTCACTGGCCCACGCGACCGCCACCAAAGAAGGTTCGGGTCAACGACGGGCTGACTCCTCACCAAGCTGCGCCCCCAGTAGGTAGCACCTCCCAGTACCAGCCGGCGGAGCATAGTCCCGGACATGGCCCATCTGGTCAAGCAGGTGTCCTCCATCGAGTCGACGACGACGAGGATGCGGGATAGGCATCGTCGACATCGATGCGGGAATAGTTGCTTTAACTAAAAAAATAACAACAAATGTGACATGTTCAACTAGTTCTATTAATTCAATTAGTTCTTACTAAAAATAAACTTATTATAAATAGAAATTAACTAGCACCTAATTAGTACCTAGTTCTTACTAACTAATTAGTACCTAAGAACTACTGCCCTGATTACCATATAATTTGATGAACCTAGGGGTGGAAAGTGGTAGCAGATATAGGCAACTAAAATTTGAAGAACCCTAGGCAGAGGTCGGGCAGGGGGAGGGGCAGGCGTGCTCACCTCGGGTGCCTGCTGCGAGGGAGGGGCAGGCGGCGTCGAGGTTGGGGTCGGGGCTCGGGCGCGCGGCGGAGGGCGGCGGAGGGGTCGGGGGTGGCGTCGAGGTCGGGGGCGGCGTCGAGGTCGGGGTCGGGGGCGGCGTCAAATCTGCGGTCGGGGGGGCGGCGTAGAGGGTGTGCGGAGAGCGACGAGAGGGCGTGCGGCAGCCGATGGGCGACGGCGGCGGCGACAGTGGAGGAGTTAGATTTCGGGGAAGTGGCCATGGGGAAGAATGAACCACGTGGTTAAGTCAGAAGTAGCAGTAGCGTGTTCCAGGAAGTGCGCTGCTGCTAAGCTAGCTACAGCGCGTTCCTTAGATACGCGCTACTGCTATTACTTTCTCTTTTTTCCTCTTTTTCATTTATTTTTCTTTACATTTTATTTTTTTTCCTTTCACCTTTTTCTATTTCTTTCATTGTCATTTACTTTTCTATTTGCTTTCTATATAATTTTATTTCATTTAGCAGTAGCGCCTTTCAGCGTAAACACGCTGCTACAAAGCAAGTAGCGCTAGCGCGGTTCTACCTAGATCGCTACTACTATGTGTAGCCTATCAGCTAAGCCGTGGAAATTTTAGTAGTAGCACTTTTATGTTCAGGCGCGCTACTGCTACCAGTGTATCTGTAGCGCCGTTTACATCAGCGCGCTACTGCTACTTAGCGCCAGCGTGCTTTTTTAACACACGCTACTGCTAAAGTTCTATGTATAAGGTTTTTCCTAGTAGTGTAACAGCGTTAAACAATAGCGCTTGTTGGGAGACAACCCAAATTTTTTGATACTGTTCTTGAATAAAATACACATTATTACCTCTGTACTAATTGTGTTTTGGTGTTTTAATTAGTGTTTGAGCCAAGTAATACCTTTGGGATGGCTTACGGTGATAGTTGATTTGATCTTGCTGAAAAATAGAAACTTTTGCGCGGAGTAAATAATTCTCATTTTTAACAGAGGCACGATAAAATACTGATTCTTTTGCACAACATTGATATATAAATTTCCTCTGTTGTCTTAATTTTTCAGAATTTAAGGAGTTACAGAAGTATTTGAAGTTTATAGATTACTACAGACTATTCTGTTTTTGATAGATTATGTTTTCTATGTCTTGTTTGCTTATTTTGATGAATCTATGGGTAGTATCGGGGGCTATTGTCGTGGAATTGTCACAGCAGATGTCCTAGTGTGAGGACTTAGTCGTGAGACCAACACATCTATGTAGTAGCTTGAAGATGTTGGACGGAATCGAGAGATGCAAGGTTTCACCCAAGTTCGGCCCCTCACGGTGGAGGTAAAAGCCTACGTTCTGCTTCATTGATATTGATGATGATGATCACGATTACAAATGTGCTCTATCTCGAGAGCTCTTGAGTTGTCTGTCTAAACCTAACTTGTCTAACTTGTGGAACTTGTCCCCCTTGGAGAGCTTTGCCCCTCCTTATATAAGTTGAAGGGGTTGGCTTACATGTGGAGTCCTAGTAGGATTAGGACTAGTCTTTTTTCTATTACAAGACGGATAGCAATCCAGGTCTTATTCAAACTGTTTAAGTCGGCCTGCTAGGCCACCTCCCATGATGGGCTGCGGCCTACCTCCATGAGGATACCCGTGTCCCATATCCACGACAGTAGCCCCCGAGCTTTCGGGTGACTCGAAGAGTCGGGCGGAAGGTCTTGATTTCGTTGATGCTTTTGTCTTCCTTGAACGCGGCGCTTTTTTCCGGGTCGTTGACGTAATGGATGCCAAAATGTGGATGAAGAGATTGCCGGGTCATGAAGTGTCGACGTTGATGTTGCCGGGTTGTCCTCCTAGGCTGGATTCTGTCTCCAAGCCGGGTCTTTCCAAAAATTTTCCAACTTCAATAGCATGTGTATCATCTGTAGCCCCCGAGTGCCGGGTTTGTTTATGCCTTTAACAACCCAGGGGTCTGTGAACTTGTGTTTTGGTAACGAACAAAGTTCATTTTTTTACAATGGCTTGATAGCCCCCGAGGCTTGAGGCAACTCGAGGAGTCGTCTTCAAGCTATTTGTTCCTGAAATAAAACACATGAATGCATTACACCGTTCATGATGTATAAAGCAAAATTAATTAATAATTTTGATGATTTTGTCAACTTGTGTTCAAGTTGCTAATTATTTGACTCGACTAAGTAGGCTTTCGCGTGGACTTTTTCATGAAATATGATATGGTCAGGGTCGACAAAGTCCATGATAGGCATCAGAGTCGATTGACAATGCCATAACCACTACTTGGTCGGTTACAAGTTGCATCTGACTTAGTGAAGAACGGACATAAAATTATTTTACTGATATGTAGGGCACCCATGTTTGAACTATGCATCGTGGCAAGTAGTCCTCTTTGGTAACCTTACGAGTCAACTTTATGAGAAGAAACGATAGCCCCCGAGATTAACTCAAAGGTGCCGGATATATTTAATTAACTGAAAAAATGAAATTTTAATATAAGTGACTTAGCTTGTTTTTATGATGTGGCATAAGCCAGCGGATCGTTGGGGTCAACCGCAGCGAGGCAATAGACGATCTCGCGTAGGAGTCACAAATTGGTAACCCAGCTGATGGTTCGAGACGGCGGCGGAAGCTGGAATTTTTGAAGACATGTAGCCGAACCGAATAGGAGAATACATGACGCAGTGCAAGCCAGCTTAGTTGATGTTGATTAAGCTCTACTATTAGGGCGCACTGGGAGCGGCAATTTGGCCATTATTGAACACTGAATCGGGTCGCAAGGGGGGTGGCTTGGCAGTGGCGACCCGGCGCGGGGACGACTCTGCGGAGCTGACCGTTGACATCGGTGAAACAGGTGGTGACTCGCGGTAGATTCAACGTCGTTACAATGATCCGGAGTATCGCGTCGGAGGCGGCAGGCGCACGACAGCTTAACATAGGGCCGAGGGGGCGACTCGCATCGGAAACCGGCCACAGACTTTGGCAGAGGCGAGTGAAGCCGCGGGGACAACCCAACAGAGGTGTGGCCGGCTCACGACCGAAACGATGGAACCGGCGGTTTAGGCGGAGCTGGACAACACAGACTCCGAGGGGAGTGGCTTGGCGAGATGACACGAGCCCGGGGCGGCTCACAGGGCTCGACGACAGCGGCTTGGAGCAGAGGAGGCGGCGGCTCGACGGCTAGATGCTTGATACAAAGTACAGCCGACTATGCACACAAGCCCACTATTATTCCCTTCAGATTTTGCTTGCCTTAATATGTTTGATTGCATCCTTCAGCAGCAGCAGCCCGACGATGAAAAAGTCATCGACTGTTACTCCAGGAAAGTACAACACACGCAGCGAAGGTGACCCGCGGTGCGCTTGGCGGAGCCGACACTTGGCCGGGCCGGAGGAAGTTTCACGGGTAGCAGCTTGGCTCGGAACCGCGGCTGACGAGGGTTCCGGCGAAAGTATGGTGTGTGGCGGGTCATTGATGGGCCTTGGCAGTGGCTTGGCGCGGAGGACTGAGGCCGACCATGGCTCGGAGGCGGGCGAGGCAAAGCTGCTCCCGCAACCCAATCCTCCTCCGGGTCGTGGTTGACCTGGTCTTTTTTTCATATCGGTGAAGGGATCTCTGTCTGCAGCCTTGCGCGCTTCGGCCATCGATAATGCTTGGAGTTTTGTCTTTTTGTGTGATGACGTGGAGTAGTATTCCCATCTCTGATCGGCAACTTGCAGCAGTCCTTCGAAACGATATGGCTGGCGGATCACCACGCCGCCTACGCGACCCTATCTTGCTTCGATCTCAAATCTTGTATCTGCCGTTCCAATTACTCATCGCTGATGTAGATCCGATTGCACCGGTTTATCTTTGCTCGGTTGAAAGAGATGGCTCTCCTGTCTCCCTCCCCCTCCTCCCGCCCGTGGCGCTCTCCGCCCTCCTCCGCCCCTCCTTCCCCCTCCCCGTTGCCGGTGGCGGCCCGGGCGTCGTCCCCTCCCCTCGCTGTTGTGCCCCTCCCCCGCTCCCCTGCCTGCGTGCCGGTGCTCTCCCCCCTTCCCCCTCTCCTCTACCCGCGTTGGGATCTCGTTTTTGGGCTCTCGCTTCCGATGATGACGATCTGTGTGCTGCTCCTCCCTCGCCCTGCTGCTCGCCGGTAGTTCCGGCATGGCCAGTGGACCTCCCTCCTGCGCCCCGTCCCCGCAAGTTTGCTCCTGGTGGGAGGGGTCGGCCTCTGGTTGGTGCGGATCCTGGTGTTGGCTGGATCCGGGTTTCTCGCTGTCGGGGCAGGGCCGGTATGTGCTCGGCTGCTTCATCTGGTTCTGGGTTTCTGGGTGCCGCCCCTGATGGGGAGCCTGGTGGCTCCCCATCTTCATCTTCCTCCTGTGGTGCTTCCCCGTCTGCCGCGCCGCCGGCGGCAGGGCTCCCGGGGCAGTTGGTGCCGTCGGTGCCACTTGACCTAGATCTGGTGGCTGCTCCGTTGGCTATTGGGCCGCTGGATGGACCATCTGGGGGGCTTGTTGGGCCTCTCGCTGTTGCCCCTCTAGGTGGGCCATCTCCTCCCCCTCTCTCGTCTATCTTTGACTTTCCCCCTCTAATTTCTTTTGGCCCGGTTAGGTCCCCCGCAGTGCCGCCTCCTCCCCCCTCTTCGTTGGCCCATTCAACCCGTCGGGCCCAGGTGGGCTCGGCCTCGACCGGCTACTTATGGATCCCCCGTGGCTCCCTTCCCCCTCTGTTAGGGTTTCCGGCTTCCGCTGCAGATCTGCGCCGTCATCGCTTTCCCATCCATCGCGTCGTCAGATCTAGCCCTCCTCCTCCCCTTCTCCTCTCCTTTGCCGCGGTTCTCTCCATGGACAAATCTCGGGGCTCGTCGTGCGAGGCCGTGTCGGGCTGTAAGCGACGGCGCGAGGCGTCACCCTCGTCAGCGGTGGACCTGGAGCTCGAGGTTGAGCTCCGCTCCAAGCTGGAGTCGGAGCAGACTGGTCGCGATGCTTGGAGCAGGGGCGCGCCCCTGGCTCTGGGCCTCCGCGGCCTGGATCTGGCCCTTCTCCTCCTCCTGTGGTGGATCCATGGGAGGCGGCGGCGGCCTCTGGTGGTGGGGGTTCTTCTTCCTCGGGTTCTCTACCTGTGCCCGGCGCGGGGCGCGGCGCGCCCGCCCCGGGGCGTTTCCCTCCTCCTCCTCGTCCGGCTGGTGCGGGGGTGGGATCCCGTCCGCCGCCTCGTTCCTTCGTGGGGTCGGCGCGGCGCCCCTACGGTCCTTTCCCTAGCTCTTCCTCCTCTCCGGGGGTGGGGGATGGGATCCTGCCTCCTCCTCCTCCCCTCCCGCATCCTCACCCCTCCGCTGCCTCCCATAGCAACCCTTCTGCGCTCACCTGCTTCGCCTGCCACAAGGCCAATCACTTCCAATCTCGCTGTACCAACCCCCCTTTCTGTTTGATCTGCCGATCTGATGGTCACCTCACGGTCAACTGCACTAATAGACTGAAACCTCCCTCTCTCCTCTAGTTTGGCACGGGTCTCCCTGGTTGTGCCTTTTTTGCTTTTGATTCTGATCTGCCTACTCTGGAGGTGGCCCCCTCGCTTTTGAATGCTGCTATTGTTCATGTGAGGGACCAGAAGATCTCTCCCCAGACCTTACTCGATGGGCTCCGGATCTGGGATGAGGCTGGATGGGATTGGCAAGTGTCCCAGATATCTGATCATGAGTTTTCACTGGTGTTCCCCTCCAAGGAGTGCCTGCGGATGATTGCTTCCTGTACCAGCTTTACCCTTCCCCTCAACCAACTGGTCGTCTTGGTCAAGCCGGCAACTTGCAATGGTACGTTGGTTGGCCCTCTCTCTCAGGTCTGGGTGCTCATTGATGATTTACTAGCTGGTCTCTGCTCGTCCGATTTTCTCATGGCGGTGGGGGTTCTAATAGGGAAGCCCGTGGAGGTGGACTCGGATTCTCTAACCAAGGTTGGCCCCGCTAGGATGAAGATTTGGTGCCTGGATCCGAGTTGTGTTCATGGTTCGATCGACGTTTTCCCCTCTCCCAACGGTATCAGGCTCAGGGTGCGGGTGGAGGGGGCGGCTGCCTATCAACTCCCTCCTCCCCCTTCTCCTCCTTCTAATCCCACGGATAAACACGATAAGGATGGGGATGGATCGATGAGCGGTAACAACCAGAGTGGTGGCTCCAATCTCCGTTTCACCCAATCTGAATGGGATGGCTTGGCTGAGTCTGAAAGGGAATTGTTCCAATCTCAAGCTCCCTCTGGTGCTGGCCCTCGGGAGTCTTTGGCGATCCCTCCTACTGATTCCATGGCAGATGTTCCTGGTGCTTCTTCTCTGAGGATTCCGTCTGTGGCGGTTACCCCCATGTCTGGTGCCTGCTCCAACCTCCCGGCCCGCCCGATCTCCCCCACCCGCTCCGGGATTGAGGATCTCCCTGCCTCCCCTGAGCGTGTTGGGGTGGGTGCCCTGTCCCAGCGGAAGAAGAAATCCTCGGTGCGCAAATTCTCAGCTAAGAGCAGGAATTCCCTGGGCTCTAAACAATCCACTGCCGGTGTTTGCGGTCGCCTCGACAAGGAGCTCGGGTCCATGTCTCGCTCTGGTCCGTCTTCGGCTTCCCCCATGCCTCGGTCGCAGGCGATTCGGTCGCCGGCGTCTACGGCTCGCAAAGGACGGCGGGTGGCCAACTTGGGTGGCTCTGTTCTGGAACGGGCGGAAAAGCGGGCTGCTGCGAAGGATCTTCCTACCCCAGGTACTCATCCCACTCATTCCGGTGTTTCCTCTCTGGTTCATCTTGTTCTACCTACTTTGTCGGATAATCATCTTTTTAAAATCATGTCGGATGTGGGAGTGGTGGTTGATTCTAATGTGGGCTCTCCTAGCTCTCTTCTTGCAATCATTCGGGCTAACGAGGCTGCTCAGGCGGCCATTGCCAAAGCTAAGGAGGCCGTTGCCTCCGACGCTACTGTGTCTATTGACCCTCTGGGTCCGGAGGCGGGTCTGGGTGTTGGTAGTGGCCAGCCCCAGCCTGGTCCCTCCAGGAGGGGCACTTCTAAAAGAGTTAAAACCTGTGTGGCTCCTAGAAGGTCTAGTCTCCGCATTAAGAATCTTTCTTATAAATGAAAGCTTTATTTTGGAATATTAGAGGGTTCGGCGCTAGGGGGCGTCGTGACCAAATAAAAGATCTGATCTGCTCAAACCATATTGACTTCGTGGGGTTGGTTGAAACTTTTAAGGAGTCCTTTTCCCCTAATGAACTTTCTGCCATCGTGGGTATGGATAGATTTGATTGGCATGTTTTACCTTCCTCGGGCCACTCGGGTGGGATTTTGATAGGCTCGAATAAGGACATCTTCGATGTTGTTGCTTATGACCATGGGATCTTTTGGGTTAGTGATGTTCTCTGTTTTAAAGCGCGGAATATTCTAATGGAGGTAATAGTGGTTTATGGGCCTGCTGATCATTCTATTGCTCCTCTGTTTCTTAATGAACTTTCTGTGAAGATCGGATCCTGTAACCTCCCGATGGTTATCGGGGATGATTTTAACCTTCTTCGCCATCCTTCTGATAAAAGTAACGATATCTTCTCCTGGCCTTTAGCGAATGCTTTTAATGAGTTTATCAGCTCCAATGCTATTCGTGAACTTCCCCGGGTTGGAGCCCGCTTTACTTGGTCTAATTACCAGATTAATCCTATTAGATCTATGCTTGATAGAGTTTTCATATGTCCTAGGTGGGACTCCCTCTTTCCTAGGGCCTCCCTTGGTGCCAAATGTATTGTTGGCTCTGACCATACCCCTCTCATTGTTGACGACGGTTCTGTTAACCTTAGACCTCCGGCCAGATTTCAATTTGATGCCTCCTGGTTGCTCGTGGATGGTTTTTGTGATATGATTGCTGTGAAGATATCTCATCTGCTCTCCTCTAATTCGCGCTCTTTCGGTCCTCTGGATGACTGGCATTCTTGCTCCTACAACCTGCGTAAGTTCCTTAGAGGCTGGTCCCGCAACCGTGTGGCGGAGGAACGTCGCTCCAAAGATTTCCTCGAGACCCAAATCTTGGCACTAGACTTGACTGCTGACTCTGCTGGGCTTTCCGAGGATGGTTGGTCTGTGAGGTATAACCTCGAGGCTGCCTTACTGCAACTGCACCATCAGGCTGAGGTGTATTGGCGACAGCGGGGCATGCTTAATTACACGCTAAAGGGCGATTCCCCCACTGCATATTTTTTTGCCATTGCGAACGGTCGGAGGAGGCGTTGTGGTATCAACAATCCGATCATCAATGGGGTGCGGTCTTCGGACCGATCTGTTATTATGAATCACGTGCGGGACTTCTTCTCTACTTTGCTTGAGGTGAAACCTCCTTCGGGCCTCTCGATCTCCCCTTCTCTCTGGAACATGGGTTTAAAAGTTTCGGCTGAGGACAACGCCGTGTTGATGATCCCCCTTTCTGATCAGGAAGTCTGGGACATAGTTAACTCCGCTAACCCTAATGCGGCCTCTGGGCCTGACGGCTTTTCTATTCCTTTTTTTCGAAAATTCTGGCCTCAGTTAAAGCAGCTGGTTTGCAATGTCATACAGGGATTTTGCCTTGGCTATATCGATATTTCCCGCTTGAACTATGCTGTCATTTCTCTGATTCCCAAGGTCAAGGGGGCTGAACTAATCTCTCAATTTCGTCCTATTGCTCTGATTAATAATTTTGCCAAATTCCCAGCTAAGGGCTTCGTGAACCGCCTTTCTCCGGTTGCTCATAGAGTTATTAGTCCCTTCCAATCTGCTTTCATTAAGGGTCGGTTTATTTTAGATGGTATCCTCTCTTTGCACGAAATTGTGCATGACCTAAATTCTCGGGGCTCTAAAGCGGTTATTCTTAAGTTAGATTTTTAAAAAGCATACGACTCGGTCAGCTGGTCTTTTCTTAAGCAGGTCTTGCTCGCCAAAGGTTTTGATGGAGCTTACGTGCATCGTATCATGTAGTTGGTCACTGGGGGCCACACTGCCGTTTCGGTGAATGGGCATATTAGTAATTTTTTTGCCAATGGCAGGGGACTTCGTCAAGGGGATCCGGCTTCCCCCGTCCTTTTCAATTTTGTGGCCGATGCCTTTTCCTGTATTCTCGTGAGGGCGACTCAATGTGGTCACATTAGTCCGGTGGTCTCTCATCTCCTTCCGGAAGGGGTCTCTCACCTTCAGTATGCCGATGATATGATCATTATGGTTGAATTGGATCATGCGTGTATTGCCAATTTGAAATTCATCTTTCTTTGCTTCGAAGCGGTCTCTGGATTGAAGATTAACTTCTCCAAGAGTGAGGTTCTAGTTACTGGTGTGAATGATGCGGAAGCCCTGCGTGTGGCCAGGCTTCTTAACTGCTCTGTAGGTTCCTTTCCATTCAAATATCTGGGCCTCCCAATTTCTCCTTTTAAACTTCTTGCTAAGGATTTTGCCCTGGCTGTAGCTAAAGTGGGTAACAGGGTCCTTCCATGGCGCGGTAGATACAATACTAATGCTGGCAAGGTGGCCTTAATCAACTCCTGTCTCTCATCCCTATCGATGTTCCTTATGGGTTTCTATCTCCTTCCGGCTGGTATTCACGCCGGCTTTGACAAACACAGGGGTGCCTTCTATTGGAATGCGGCGGATAATAAGCGGAAATATAGATTAGTCAAGTGGCAGCTTATGTATCGGCCTAAGAACCTTGGGGGTTTATGCATTATTAATACGTTGGTGATGAACAAATGCTTATTAATTAAATGGTGGTGGAAAATTATGACTACTGGGGCCGACTCTCTTTGGTATTCTATCCTCAAGGCCAGATATTTCCCTCAATCTAGCCCCCTGTTTGCTTCTGCTAGACGTGGGTCTCAATTCTAGAATAACCTTATCAAAGTTAGACCAATTTTTTTGGAGCATGTTAAGTTTATCGTGGGCAATGGTAGTTCTATTCGTTTTTGGCGGGATTTGTGGTGTGGAGATGCTCCTCTGGCTACTCAATTCCCGGTTTTGTTTTCCTACTGTCCTAAGCCGGACATTTCCATCGCAGAGGTGGCGGATAATAACTGGGACCTGGCTTTTCGCTGTTCCCTGTCTCCTGAGGAGTTGGAGGATTGGCAAAATCTTTCTGCCCTCTTCCCCGTGCTCTCGGAGGCATCGGATTCTGTAATTTGGCCTCATTCGTCTTCTGGCAGGTTTTCGGTCAAGTGTCTTTACTCTAGGCTTATCGGAGGTACCCCCTCGAATAGATTTTCTAACATCTAGAAGTCTAAAGTGCCTCCTAAGATTAAGATATTTCTTTGGCAAGCCTTCAGAGGCCGCCTTCCTGCGGCTGATCAGATTCGCAAGCGCAATGGTCCGGGATCAGAGTTCTGTCGCCTTTGTGGTTCTTTGGAAAACACGGACCACATCTTTTTCCATTGTGTCTTGGCTAAGTTCATTTGGAGTTGCGTCAGATCTTGGCTTCAGGTCTCTTGGAATCCCTCGTCCTTCTCTGAGCTTAGAACCCTAGCCAAGGTTTTGGTTGGGGTCACCAAGAGGGTGTTCTAGGTTGGCTTGGGTGCCTTATGTTGGTCCCTTTGGACTACTAGGAATAAATTTTCTCTCGAGCATATCTTTCCATCTAAACATGTTGACGTTCTTTTCAAATCTTGTATCTTATTGCAGCAGTGGAGATTATTGACTAAAGAAGACAATCGGGATGCCCTGGACGTGTTCATCGCCAAAATTCGGGCTTCGGCATCCTTCTTCTCCGGGCTGCGACCTAACGCCTGATATTTTTTGCCGTGGTTTTATTGGTTTGGTCGTAGTCGTCTTTCCCCTCCGGCCTACGCGCCGTGTATGGCAGGGTGCCATGTATCGCTCTGGATCTTCTTTCACTTGCTCTAGGCTTTGGTCGATGGATTCGCGGTTCTTGTTATCTGTTTGGGTGTTCGGGTCTGTGACGCTGCCGTGTGGCTTTATATATAAAGTCGGGCCAAGGCCTTTTATCTAAAAAAATCTTTGCTCGGTTAATTGCAAGCTTTTTGATCCCTCGGAAAGCTTCCTCCAAGAACTCAACACCATCGTGCGCGAGCCCCACGGTGGGCGCCAACTATCATGGAATTGTCACGGCAGATGTCCTAGTGTGAGGACCTAGTCGTGAGGCCAACGCATCTATGTAGTAGCTTGAAGGGGTTGGACGGAATTGAGAGACACAAGGTTTTACCCAGGTTCTGCCCCTCACGGTGGAGGTAAAAGCCTACATCCTGCTTCACTGATATTGATGATGATGATCACGATTACAAAGGTGCTGTATCTCGAGAGCTCTAGAGTTGTCTGTCTAAACCTAACTTGTATAACTTGTGGAACTTGTCCCCCTTGGGGAGCTTTGCCCCTCCTTATATAAGTTGAAGGGGCTGGCTTACATGTAGAGTCCTAGGAGGATTAGGACTAGTCTTTTTTATATTACAAGACGGATAGCAATCCAGGTCTTATTCAAACTGTTTAAGTCGGCCTGCTGGGCCACCTCCCATGATGGGCCGCAGCATACCTCCATGAGGATACCCGTGTCCCATACCCACGACAGGTATGGACCATTGAGAAGTTGAAATACAGTAGATATTACACCAAAATAAATAAAGAATGAGTTCACAACAGTATCAAAAGTGGTGATTTATTTTCTTATACTAACGGATCTCATGAATTTTCTGTTGAGTTTTGTGGTGTGAAGTTTTCATGTTTTGGGTAAAGATTTGATGGACTATGGAATAAGGAGTGGCAAGAGCCTAAGCTTGGGGATGCCCAAGGCACCCCGAGGTAATATTCAAGGACAACCAAGAGCCTAAGCTTGGGGATGCCCCGGACGGCATCCCCTCTTTCATCTTCATCTATCGGTAATTTACTTGAGGCTATATTTTTATTCACCACATGATATGTGTTTTGCTTGGAGCGTCTTGTATGATACGAGTCTTTGCTTTTAGTTTGCCAAAATCATCCTTGCTACACACACCTTTTGAGAGGGACACGCATGAATCATGATTTATTAGAATACTCTATGTGCTTCACTTATATCTTTTTAGAGCACGGCGGTGGCTTTATTTTACAATTGAACTCTCATGCTTCACTTATATTATTTTGAGAGTCTCTCTAAACATCATGGTAATTTTCATTTGTTTTTAATTTAGTAATAATATGATGGGCATCCAAGAGGGATATAATACAAACTTTTATATAAAGTGCATTGAATACTATGTGAATTTTGATTCTTTGTGATTGTTTTGTGATATAAATATGGTGATATTAGAGTCATGCTAGTGAGTAATTGGGGATTGGTAGAAATACTTGTGTTAATGTTTTTGATTCCCATAGCATGCATGTATGGTGAACCGTTATGTGATGAAGTCGGAGCATGATTTATTTATTGATTATCTTCCTTATGAGTGCTGGTCGGGGACGAGCGATGGTCTTTTCCTATCAATCTATCCCCCTAGGAGCATGCGCGTCGTACTTTCTTTCAATGACTAATAGATTTTTGCAACAAGTATGTGAGTTCTTTATCACTAATGTTGACTCCATGGATTATAGGCACTCTCACCTTTCCACCATTGCTAGCTTCTGTAGTACCACGCAACTTTCGTCGGTGCCTTACACCCACCTTATACCTTCCTCAAAATAGCCACCATATGTACATATTATGGCATTTGCATAGCCATTCTAAGATATACTGCTATGCAACTTCCACCGCTCCGTTTTATTATGACATGCTCCATCATATCGTAAGATAGCTAGCATGATGTTTACATCGCTTGTCTATTTTTTGATGTCATTTGCTATGCTAGATCATTGCAGTTCCCGGTACACCGCCGGAGGCATTCATATCGAGTCATATTTTGTTCTAAGTATCTAGTTGTAATTCTTGAGTTGTAAGGAAATAAAAGTGTGATGATCATCATTATTAGAGCATTGTCCCATGTGAGGAAAGGGTGATGGAAGCCATGATTCCCTCACAAGTTGGGATGAGTCTCCGGACTTTATAAAAATAAAAGAGGACAAAGAAGCCCACACAAAAAAGGGAGAAAAAAGAAAAAAAAATATGAGAGAAAAGAGAGAAGGGCAATGTTACTATCCTTTTTCCACACTTGTGCTTTAAAGTAGCACCATGATCTTCATGATAGAGAATCTCCTAAGATGTCACCTTCATATACTAGGGGGCTCTGAGGGGAGCACAACCCACATGGGTGCGCCTGGGGGCCCGGGCATGCCCTCGTTGGTTGTGTCCACCTCGGCCGCCTCCCGCACTGCCTCTTTGCTCTATAAATACTCCGAAAATCCAAAAACATAGGGGAGTCAGACGAAACACAATTCAAGCCGCCGCAAGTTCCAGAACCTCCAGATCCAATCTAGACACTAATACGTCTCCAACGTATCTATAATCTTTTATTGTTCTGTGCTATTATATTATCTATTTTGGATGTTTTATATGCATTATTATGCTATTTTATATTATTTTTCAGACTAACTTATTAACCTAGAGCCTAGTGCCAGTTTCTGTTTTTTCATTGTTTTTGAGTTTCGTAGAATAAAAATTAACAATGATTTTTCTTGGACCAGAAGACACCTAGAGGACTTGGAGTCCAAGCCATAAGAGCCACGAGGCGGCGGCAAGGGTGGAGGGCGCGCCCTAGGGGGTGCCCCTTACCTTGTGCCCCCCGAGGATCTCCTAACCTACATCTTTGTCCTATATATTCACATATATTCCAAAACCCTCGGAGAGATCCACCAAAATACTTTTCCGCCGCCGCAACCTTCTGTTCCCGTGAGATCCCATCTTGGGGCCTTTTCTGGCAATCTGTCAGAGGTGGATTCGATCATGGAGGGCACCTACATCAACCCTATTGCCCTTCTGATGAAGAGTGGGTAGTTTACCTCAGACCTATGGAGTCCATAGCTAGTAGCTAGATGGCTTCTTCTCTCTCTTTGATTCTCAATACCATGTTCTCCTCGATGTTCTTGGAGATCTATCCGATCTAATCTTCTTTTGCGGTGTGTTTGTCAAGATCCTATGAATTGTGGATTTATGATCAGCTTATCTATGAATATTATTTGAATCTTCTCTAAATTCTTATATGCATGATTTGATATCTTCGTATTTCTCTTCGAATTATCGTTTTGGTTTGGCCAACAAGATTGGTTTTTCTTGCAATGGGAGATGTGCTTATCTTTGGGTTCAATCTTGCGTGATTTCACCCAGTAGCTAAGTAGGGGTAGCGAGACATGTATTGAATTGTTGCCATCGAGGATTAAAATATGGGGTTTTCATCATATTACTTGAGTTTATTCCTCTACATCATGTCATCTTACTTAAGGCGTTACTTCGTTCTTTATGTACTTAATACTCTAGATGCATGCTAGATAGTAGTCGATGTGTGGAGTAATTGTAGTAGATGCAGGAAGGAGTCGGTCTACCTGACATAGACGTGATGCCTATATGCATAATCATTGCCTTGGATATCGTCATAACTTTGCGCTTTTTTATCAATTGCTCGACAGTAATTTGTTCACCCAACATATTATTTGCCTTCAAGAGAGAAGCCTCTAGTGAAACCTGTGGCCCCCGGGTCTATTTTCTATCATATTTGTTTCTGATCTACTATTTTGCAATCTTTTATTTTTACATCTATAAACCAAAAAACTCAAAAATATTTAGTTATCTTTTATTTAGTTTTATCTATATATCACTATCAGATCTCACCTTTGCAAGTGACTTTGAAGGGATTGCCAACCTCTTTATCACGTTGGGTGCTAGTGTTTGATTGTTTGTGTTGGTGCATCTATTGGGGACTTGCGCATTTCTCCTACTGGATTGATACCTTGGTTCTTAACTGAGGGAAATACTTATCTGTACTGTGTTGCGTCACCCTTTCCTCTTCAAGGGAAAAACCAACGCAAGCTCAAGAAGTAGCAATCGGTCGGCAATGGCATGTAGCTGGCATAGGCCGAGGCGCAAAGGTTCCGGTGTGAATACCGGTACTAGTGATGACTGATACATCTCCAACGTATCTATAATTTTTTATTATTCCATGCTATTTTATAATCAATCTTGGATGTTTTATAATAATTTTATAGTCGTTTTATATCACTTTTTGGTACTAACCTATTAACATAGTGCCAAGTGCTAGTTGCTGTTTTTTCCATATTTTTTACATCGTAGAAAATCAATATCAAACAGAGTCCAAATGCCATGAAACTTTACGAAGATTTTTTATGGGCCAGAAGAAAGGCAATAGGACCTAGTTGGACCTAGGGGGTGCCCCAAGCGGGGCACAACCCACGAGGGCCCACCAGGAGGCCCAGGCACGCCCTGGTGGGTTGTGCCCACCTCAGGTGCCCCCCGGACCGTCTCTTTGCTCTATAAATACCACAATATTCTAGAAACCCTAAGGGCATCGACAAAATATTCATCCAGCCGCCGCAGAGTCTAGAACCACCAGATCCAATCTAGACACCATCTCGGATAGGGTTCACCACCTCCATTGGTGCCTCTTCGATGATGCGTGAGTAGTTCTTTGTAGACCTTCGGGTTCGTAGTTAGTAGCTAGATGGCTTTCTCTCTCTCACTGAATTCTCAATACAATGATCTCTTGGAGATCCATATGATATAACTCTTTTGCGGTGTGTTTGTTGGCATCTGATGAACTTCGAGTTTATGATCAGTCATATCTTTTTATATCCATGAAATTTATTTGAGTTTTTTTGATCTCTTATATCCACGATCTCTTATAGCCTTGTATTTCTTCTCCGATATTTGGGTTTTGTTTGGCCAACTTGATCTATTTATCTTGAAATAGGAAGAGGTGCCCGGTAGTGGGCTCGATCTTATGGTGCTTGATCCCAGTGACAGAAAGGGAACCGACACGTATGTATCGTTGCTACTAAGGATAAAAAGACAAGATCTATATCTACTGCCATATAGATAAACAAATCTTGTCTACATCATGTCATCGTTCTTATTGCATTACTCTATTTTTCCATGAACTTAATACACTAGATGCATGCTGGATAGTGGTCAATGTGTGGAGTAATAGTAGTAGATGTAGGCAGGAGTTTGTCTACTAATCTTGGACATGATACCTATGTAATGATCATTGTGTGGATATCGTCATAATTATTAGAGGTTCTATAAATTGCCCAACTGTTGGGGATATAGCTACCAGGTATGACCCGCCCAGGAGGGGCCGGGTCAACCCCAATGGCGGGTTACCAAAAGAAGCCCAGTAATATCCAAGATGATAGTTTATTAAGACTTATAGAAATCCTAAGCCCAGAGGCGGCTTAAGGCCCAATATTGTGAACCGCCATATGTAGAGAAAGACTTGTAAGGAAAGGCATATAAAAGAAGTCACCGAGCTGGACACCTTTTATGAGCCGGCCGAAACTCTGTAGGCCGCCAGGCGTCACCCCGTGTATATAAGGGGACGACCCGGCGGCGGCTTAGGATAAGAAACAACAGATCGATAGCCAGGCTAGCGGATTCGCTCCTTGGTCATCGAAATGTAGCAATACAACATCAACTAGAATATGCCTTACCTTCACCGTAAGGGGCCGAACCAGTATAAACCTCTCATGTCATTTGTCCCAATTAACCCCTTTAAGCTTCCTTGTTGCGATGGCCCTACGACTAAGTCCTTCCGCTAGGACATCTGCCGTGACAATTCCACGACAGTTGGCACCCACCGTGGGGCCAGCACACAGTGGATTTGGATTCTTGAAGGGAAACTTCGAAGGGCTCAAGGGATACGCTGTGGGCTGGATGACCAAAAGTCATCGCAGCAAGCTCTACATCGACGACGAAGGCTGGGGCCCCGAGGATGGCTCAATTGAGTACGGGTACCGGGTCCCCATTGGTGGAATCCATCTCTTCATCGGCCGGATCGGCGAGTCGGGCCCTGAGTCGGATGCTTGCACCAACCTCATCGAGACGGCTCAGCGCGCAAGATCCGTCCGGGCTCAACCTGCCATGAGGCATGCCTTCGTGGGTTGCATCCATGGAGGTGAATTCTCTGAAGGATTATTGGATGGCGGTGAGACAGCCATCTGTTCTGACGGTGAGTCGTCCTCAGGGGAGACAGATTCTTTGTATCAGCTACAAGATGGCGTGCTTGGGGGCTGTTCCGATGGCAGCAGTATTCCAGACCTCTCCGAGCCGCCGAATTGAGCCGGAGTCTTCTTGGATGGCACTCAACCTGGTCAGAATTCCATAGCAGTGGCAGTGATAACCACCGGAACGGCAGCGGCCGGGTCAGGAGACCCCGCACGCACACCGGCTCAGGTGCTGATGGACCTCATGGATAGGATGACGGCCCTGTTGACTGCTGTGGTTGAGCCGGCGGATAAAGCTCAACATGACGCGGAGGTGGCATGACTACGCGAAGAAGTGGCACAGGCCAAAGAAAACTTAGCAGCAGAAGAGGTCAGGATGGCTGTAGAACGGGCGGCTCTGGATGCTCCTGCTTACCAGCTTCAAGCGGAGACTTTCTGGCTTTCGGTGGATCTGAACGCGTCAAACGAGGTCATGAGGAGAAGGCACCAGAAAACTCAGTCATGTCTGCCTCTGACTTACGATCCTAGGAACGTCTTCCACACACCCGGGGCTGGTCCAAATAACCCACCAGAGGCAAACCGGATCACGACACCCAGGGCTGGGGCGCCGGTTCAACTGCAGGCCATGGAGCCACCCCGTATGAATACTGCTCCGCCTCATTACACACCAATACCACCGAGTTACTTTTCTAACCCTTTGGAGAATCTCATCGCTGCGTCGGCTCGTTTGGCGGCTCTCCCGATGGAAGGCGACTCTCCGACAGCAATTGAAACACGAAGGGTGAGAGAAGTTCTTCAGACAGCTCTGGCGCAGCAGGATGCATACTCTTACAGTCGAGACATAATCCATTCAACCCCTCACCCAAGTCAGAGCCCGAGCTATAGCAGGCATATGGACTCAGCCGCTATGTCGAGCAATGCTCAATGTCGTAACCAACCGCATATGCATGAGTCGGCGCAGGGTGGAGCCCTTAACTTGGCGGATCAGGAGAGGATCCGTCAAGAGGCCAAGCGGGCGGTTCAACTGGCAGATGAGCAGGTGGCTCATCAGGCTTTTCCGGTTTATCCGGCAACCTTTGTTGAGGCAGGAGTGGCCACAAGAACAGGATGCGTCCCTTGCCTGGTGCCGGCTCTATGTAATGCCAAAGGACTTTAAAGGGCCTCGTAAGGTGCCTAATTACACGGCCGACTTGCAGCCTGGGGCATGGATTGAAAATTATGAGATGGCGATGCAGCTGTTGGAGGTCAGCGATGCAGCAATGGCTAAGTATTTCACTATGATGTTGGATGGAACAGCTCGCACTTGGTTGAAAGGGTTGCCACCCAACTCCATCGGCTCATGGGAGGAGTTAAAAGCCCGATTCATTCAGAACTTCAAGGACACATGTAAACAACCTATGTCAATCGCGGACCTGACTAAATGTAAGCAAGAGGAGGGTGAGTCCACGACCCATTGGGTGCGCCGGGTCAAGTAGATAATACATTCATCTGATAAGATGGATGCCGGCTCTGCGGTCTTAATGTTGGAGAAAAATTGATGTTTTGAACCTCTAAAATAGAAGTTGTGGCGGCTCAAGCGTGATTGTAATGACATGGGCCAGTTGATGGTGGCCCTGGTCAAATTTGATGATTCTGACAGTACCAAGGATCCCGCGTCGGATGAAGAGAAGACAAGGAAGGGAAAGAAGAATGGCAACAGCAAGGGTCACCAGCATAACCCGGTGAATTAAGGAGGTAATAAATGTAAGGCTGACGAGTTTGTGGCTAACACCAATACACAGGGCAACAACCAGTGGCGCAAGGGTAGGCCAGCTCCTCAGTCAGGCGGGTCAGGTCCCACCCTTGAGCAACTACTGAATGAACCTTGTCCAAGACACGGCACCCGGGGAGAAGCCAGCTACCCATTTTTGGAAGGACTGTACGATCATGAATGCATTTAAAAATTCCAAGATGTTTGATGGTAGCCACGAACCTGGCGGCGGTTCAGGCGGAGGTGGCTTTCATGGCCCGGGCATCAGTTCAGGCGGAGGTGGTTTTCATGGCTAGGGCCATCTGGGTAACCAGGGTGGCTATAATCAGCAACCCGACCAAAGTAATCAGCAGCAACAGCAGCAACAGTCCGGGTATCAGAGTAACCCAAAACAGTCGAATAGTGGGTAGTACCACGTATTTACCACTAGTTTATGCAAGAGGGACCAGAAACTTCATAAGAGGGCTGTAAATGATGCTGAGCCGGCGATTCCATGTTATTTGAGATGGTCAGAACAACCTATTGTGTGGAGTGGGGAAGATCACCCTCCCCGGGTTGATAATCCGGGTCACTTGGCCTTGGTGGTGGCACCCCAGGTTGGTGGGTATAAGTTCACTAAGGTGCTCATGGACGGAGGCAGTAGCATCAGCATCCTCTATTATGAGAAGTTACGTCGGATGGGGTTGACTGATAAGAGTCTTAAACAATCCAACATGGTTTTTCATGGTGTCGTGCCTGGTAAGTCGGCATACCCAGTTGGTAAGATTGAACTGGAAGTAGCTTTTGGGGATGAATATGATTCCAGGGCTGAGAAGATAACTTTTGAGGTGGTTAAGATCAAAAGCCCATATCATGCTCTGTTTGGACGGCCAACTTATGCCAAGTTCATGGCTCGGCCATGTTATGTGTATCTGCAGCTCAAGATGCCGGGTTATAAAGGCACCATCGCAGTACATGGAAGCCGGAAAATAGCCCTGGAATGTGAAGAGGGTGATGCCACTTATGCTGAGTCTGTTTGTGCGTCATAGGAGTTAAAGTTTTATAAAGATAATGTTGACCCGGCAGACATGACGTCTTTGAAGAAACCAACTATGGAGCATGAACCGGTGTTGAAATTCAAATCAGCTGATGACACCAAAATGGTTGATTTTGTGCCGGGCGACTCATCCAAACAGTTCATCATCAGTGCCAACTTGGATCCAAAATAGGAAAGCACTCTCATCGAGTTCATCCGTGAGAACCGGGATATCTTTGCATGGAAGCCTTCTGACATGCCGGGTGTCCCGAGAGAACTCGTTGAGCACACTCTTAATATTGATCCAAATTCCAAACCGGCCAGGCAGTTTCTTCGGTGGTTTAACAAGGAAAGGTGCAAGGCCATTGGAGAAGAGGTGGCCCGACTCTTGGTGGTCGGGTTCATTGTTGAAGTTTTTCACCCAGAGTGGTTGGCTAACCCGGTGCTTGTACTCAAGAAGAATGGCACCTGACGTATGTGTGTGGATTACACCGATTTGAACAAGGCTTGTCCGGCTGACCCATATGCTCTCCCTCGTATTGATCAGATCATTGATGCTACGACGGGTTGTGAGCGTTTGAGTTTTTTGGATGCCTATTTGGGTTATCATCAGATCAAGATGGCAGTTAAGGACCAGGAGAAGACAACTTTCATCACTCCATTCGGAGCCTTCTGTTATGTGTCTTTGCCTTTTGGGCTTAAGAGTGCCGAGGCGACTTATCAGCGGTGTGTGCAGAATTGCCTTCACAATCAGACTGGGCGTAATGTTCATGCTTATGTGGATGATATAGTGGTGAAATCCAGAGAGAAGGAAACCTTGGTGACTGATCTAAAGGAAACCTTTGATAACCTCCGGGTTTACAAAATGATGCTTAACCCGACCAAGTGTGTTTTTAGAGTCCTAGCTGGCAAGCTCTTGGGTTTTTTGGTGTGTAACAGAGGTATTGAGGCTAACCCGGAGAAAATTAAGGCAATTGCCTCTCTGGCCAAACTGTTGTGCATCAATGACGTTCAGCGGTTGGCGGGTCGCATGGCGGCCTTAAGCCGGTTCATAAGCCGGTTAGGGGAGAAGGCGATGCCTTTGTATCAAATGATGAAAAAGGAGGATGACTTTGTCTGGAGTGGCGCTTCTAACTCTGCTTTTGAGGATCTGAAGAAACAGCTCGCTGAGCCGCCGGTTCTTGCTGCTCCGGTTGAGAAAGAGCCATTGTTGTTGTACGTGGCTGCTAACTCACGTGATGTCAGTGCGGCCATTGTTGTAGAGCGAGAGGAGGCTAGCAAAGAACATCCGGTTCAACGGCCGGTTTACTACGTCAATGAGGTGCTCATTGAGTCTAAACAGAGATATCCACATTGGCAGAAGCTTATTTATGGGGTTTTCATGGCAAGGCAGAAGCTCAAGCATTACTTTCAGGGTCACCCAATTACTGTGGTTAGCTCTGCTCCTCTAGGAGACATTATTCAAAATAGAGAAGCCACAGGACGAGTCGCCAAGTTGGCCATTGAACTTGGATCTCATGGTTTAAGATATGTGCCATGTACTGCGATCAAGTCTCAAGCACTGGTTGACTTCATTAATGACTGGATAGAGTTGCAGATACCGGAGGAGAAGCCAGACCACACATATTGGACAATTCACTTTGACAGGTCCGGATAATTGGAAGGCTCGGGGGCTGGAGTTGTTTTAACCTCTCCTCAAGGTGAATTTTTTTGTTATGTGTTACGATTAATGTTCTCGTGCACTAACAACGCAGCTGAGTACGAGGCCTTGCTTCATGGTCTTCGAATGGCTAAGGAAATGAGTTTGAGCCGGGTACGGTGTCTAGGTGACTCAGATTTGGTGGCTCGGCAGGTGTCAGGCAAGTGGGATTCCAAGGATCCTATCATGGCGGCTTATCGCCACAAGGTCGACGCTGTTGCAGGGTACTTTAAGGGTTATTAAGTGGAACACATTGACCGCAGAAAGAACGAAGAAGTCGATGCCTTAAGCCAATTGGGATCTCAGCGTAAGCTGGTGCCACCTAACAGCTTTTTAGACGTTTTACATAACCTGTCTGTTAAGTTACCTAGAGAGGAAGATTTGTCCATTCCTTACCCGGAGGCACAGTTGGTGGCGGCTCTTCATGTCATTCCCGATTGGACATTACCGTTCCTGGCTTACATGACCCGGGGCAAGTTGCCAGTGGACGAGACCCTGGCCCGACAGATAACCCGACGGTCCAAGTCAATGACGATTTTTGACGGAGAGTTGTATCATCGCAGTGTCACTGGAGCGTTTCAGCGTTGTGTTTCTCCTGAAGAAGGTCAAGAAATACTTCGTGACATCCATGAAGGGGATTGTGGTCATCACGCCGGGTCAAAGTCTCTTGTGGCCAAAGCTTTTTGTCATGGTTTTTACTGGCTAACTGCTCACGCTGATGCGGAGGATCTGGTCAGTAGGTGTGATGGATGTCAAAAATTTGCACGACGAGCGCATGTGCCGGCTCAAGAATTGCGGATGATTCCAATCACTTGGCCATTTGCAGTTTGGGGACTTGGCATGGTTGGACCTTTCAAAAGGTCCAAAGATAAGAAGACACATCTTTTAGTGGCAGTTGAAAAATTCACAAAATGGGTTGAGGCAGAGCCAGTGAGCAAATGTGGTGCAGCCACGGCGGTTTAGTTCATGAAAAAGGTGATTTTTCACTTTGGTTTTCCACACAGCATTATCACTGACAATGGCACTAATTTGTCCCAAGGTGCTATGGAGGAGTTTTGTCAACGTGAGCATATCCGGCTTGATGTTTCTTCAGTAGCTCACCCTCAATCCAATGGTCAAGCTGAGAGAGCAAATCAGGAAATCTTAAAAGGTCTCAAGCCCTGGCTTATGGTTCCCTTACAATGGACGCCGGGTTGTTGGGTAGAGGAATTACCCTCGGTGGTGTGGAGCATCAACACCACTCCTAATAGGTCTACAGGTTATACACCTTTCTTCATGGTTTATGGAGCAGAAGCAGTGCTGCCTAGTGACATCTGTCATGACTTGCCCTGCGTGGTGGCTTACGTTGAAGCTGATAATGAACAAGCCCGACAGGATGCACTTGACTTGTTAGATGAGGAGAGAGACTTAGCGGCGGCTCGATCAACAATTTATCAACAGGACCTGCGCCGTTATCACAGCCGCCGGGTTAAGTCCAGGACCTTTCAAGAAGGTGACCTGGTGCTTCGGCTCATCTAGGATCTGTCTGATGCACACAAACTATCCCCGCCTTGGGAAGGACCTTTTGTGGTCAACAAGAATTTAAACAATGGGTCATATTACCTCATTGACGTTCGAGAGCACAAAGACTCACATAAGTCGGAGGAGGAGACCCGCCGGCCTTGAACATTGCTCAGCTTCGGCCATACTACACCTGAGCTACCAGCTCTCGTTATGTACATACTCTGATGTTGTATATAATATCATAAGTAATAAAGCAGGACCTCTGTCCTTTTCCTCTTCAAAGATCATATATCTTTACTATTTTCATTATTTATATGACTATGAAGGAGCTGATCGTATCTGAATCTAGCTTAACCTTTTTGGTCTGCTTATGATCGTATTCGAATCTAGCTCTAAACCTCATGGTCACTTGGGGGCTTCCTATTCAAACATAGGTCATATTCGAACCAAAGAGAACATAGCAGTCGTAATCCTCTTGATCGGCTCAAAGCCAAACTCACTAGGGGGCTTCTTGATCATATCCGAATCATAGCTTACCCCTTTTGGATCTATTCGAATGAGGGTCGTTAAAAACCTCTCAAGGTCATTTGGGGGCTTCCTGTTCAAACATAGGTCATATTCGAACCAGAGAGAACATAGTTGTCGGTACCCTCTTGATCGGCGCAATGCCAAAGCCACTGGGGGCTATATGATCGTATTCGAATCTTAGCTTAACCCCTTTGGTCCGGTTTACTGATCGTATTCAAATCAGAAACCCCCAAATTTTTGTTGTTTGAAATCTGCTATTTTGTCTTACTGGTTTTTTATTGTCTCAAATCTAAACTATCAATATGGTTTTTATTTAAGCCGGCTTGACTATTTGACAATAAGCCGCCAAGGCATGATAGTTAGCAGGTATATGGAAGCATTGCTTCTCAAAAAGATTGGGCCATCAACCTCATCATCCGGGTCATGAAAACCGGTAGTCCAGAACACATGTATGACAGTGTTGTTCACAAACAGGTTTTTCAGCCTTGTTTATCTTTTCCAATATGACAATTTCATAAAGATATATACTGGGTGTTTTTGACCCGTCCGGTGCTAAACCGCCAGGCCAGCTCTTTCACTTTTTGTAGGAGCAGAGTTAAAACATTGCAGTTGTAATCAAAGATGTGCTGGCAAAGAGTAGTATGCAACATTTTGTGTGCGATGGCATAAGCAACAAAGCAGTTTTCAAGCTAAATCTATTACAAGGCTTTGAGAGCCCACAAGATGGTTATGACTCTCCCCTCGCCGGTTCACCTCCTTCTACTGATTGGAAGCTGGGATTGGACCAGTCAAAGCCATTCAGAGCAATGAACTCCGCTTCATCATCAATCAGGCCGGCCGGGTCAACTTCCAGAGCAAAAATGTGTTGACGAACCGGCGGGATAAGATTTGTCACCTAATAAGAGGGAGTCGCCATCTTCTTATTCTCCATATCAAAACCAGGCTGATATTTATCGATGTTGGTCTCCTCTCCAAGAATGGTAGCTTGAGGTCGAACTCCCCTCACACAGGCAATGAAGTCATCTTGCTCAAATGGAGTCCCGTCTTCCTTCATGGAAGGGTACCCCTTAGCCACATCCACCGGGTCTAGATCTGGCACCCATGCTTTGGAGCGGCTCAGGGCAGTCAGGGCTCCGGCTCTGGCATAGGATCGTTTGACCTCTTGAAACCTGGTGGGTAAGATTGATAACTTCTTCAAGACATCGCTCAACCGATTGGGTCCTTGGTTGGCAGGGGAGATGGTGGCAAGTGCTCGTTGAGCACCAGTATACAATTGTTCCACCAAGGTATAAACCTCCTTCAACTTCGTCACACTATCTTGGTTCAGATTTCTACTTCGTGGACCTGCGAGTGTTTTTGACAAAGGTTCAGCAAGCGGCTTATATTCCTGGCCAAAGTAAAGTATAAGTGATTAATACAATTGACTTACCGAAGATGGCGGAGACCATTTGAGACACACGGTTTTTAAGCCGGTGAGCTTCGTGGTGACCTCCTCAAGAGCCGCTTCAGCTGTCTTAGCACGTTGTATCAGCAACATCTTTTCTTCGGCCCAGGACTTCTTTTGTGCATCTAGGCTGGTCTTCAATTTCTTAGATTCAGAGAGGCTCAATTGGAGTTTAGAGTCAGTGGTCTTTATCTCTGTCTCCTATTCCGCCAACCGGGTCTTGTCATCCATCAATTGGGAGCCTAACTCAGATAAGGCATTCTACAAAACATTCACAGTCCCAAGGGTTTTACAAAGTAACAATGCTTGACACTTGGGGGATAATGTTTACAATTTTTTATGGCTTTTATATGTTTCAAGTCCCAAGGGTTTTACAAAGTAACAACGCTTGACACTTGGGGGCAAATGTATAATATTCAGGAAGTCTTTTACGATTGAGATGGATCTCAAAACTTATTGAGAATAGTCAAAGACAGTTATGTGATTATGTACCAGATCATTTATGATAAATTGAGCCGGCCCTTGGGGACTAAAGGTGAAGTTTATGTTACTCTATTGGACTTCTGAAAAGCTTAGAGGCAAAGTGTCAACTTATATCATAAATTCTACAGATCATCCAAGTTAATCATCCGAAGACTTGGGGGCTGGCAGAGTATAAGTAAACTGGAGAATATACCTCATATTTTAGCTGCAATTGTTTGTCCATCTCGATTTCTGAATCACGGTTGGAGTGCACATGACTAAGATAGCCGGACAGCACATCATTGACATTGAGGTGAGTGTAATGGGAGATATCAAAACGCACTTTCTACTTCTCCAAGGCTTCTTGCTTAGCAGTGTGCCGGGCTAATACAGTGGGAGTCCCCGGTTCAACAAATCGGCTACCAGTAATCAACACTTCAGTATCAGAAGTTGTTGGCGGGTTAGCTGAACTAGATGGTTCAGTGATAGTCGGATTAAGGGTGATCTCATCGGCTGAGAACTCAGGAGGATCCAATTGAGTATGAACGGTCGGGTCTTCAGGTGCTTCAGTTTCAAAGGGGGGAGTTGGCATGGCCGGTTCAGGTGCAGGAACCTTCGGGTCTTCAGATGGCTTAATCACCTTGGCCTTCTTGGATTTGGCTTGGCCGCTAAGAGAAGTTTTATGAGACAGTTAGTGTAAGGATGCAGGTTTTAAAGATACAGAGGAAAGCTGATTTTTGCTTACCAAGGAGCAGTTTTGAAAGCCAGAAACTGAGTCTGAGATGAGTCGCCAGAAGAGCGAGAAACCTCCTGCAAAAGGTAAAATAAAGTCAGTGATGCAAGGGAATAGATTCATTAATGAAAGCAAAAGATGAAGATGAAAGAAACCTCATTTTGGCGTTTTTGAGGAGTTTGCTGTAAATTGGAAGGCGGTTCATCAACATCATTAGTCCGGGCTTGACGGTGGCTCTCATGTTGCTACTTTTTTAAAATAAAATGTGGGTCCAGATAAGCCAAAGGGTGCGAAAACCTTACTTTCCGGGTTACCAGTCGAAGTTTCTATCTTGGCAAAGGGGCTGAGTCAAAGAAAATAGTTACCTCTTCTTCCACGGCCTAGCTGGCCCCCGTGTCATCCTAGCAATAGTCAGCGTCAATAATATAGTTAAAAAATTGGCCAAGGGAGTCAAGGGCTACCTCCGACTCAGAAGTATCTTCCAGCGGGAACATGTCAGATGCAGTCTTCTTCTTCTTCGGCTTCCGGGTCGTTCTCCTGGCGGCTATGGCGGCGGCTCTGGCCTTCTTGGCAGCTTCATGATCATACTTAACCTTCCAGAAGTCAGATTTAGCCTATAAATAAATAAACAGGTTGAAGGGTCATGCAAGTATTTAGACTACTTAGGAAAACACAAAAAGAGAGAGGTCAGGGGTTTTCACCTCTGGGCCGGGTTGAGTTTGCAGAAGGGGTTTAACCCAACCTTACTGCAGTCCTCGTATTTTCCCTTCACGAGGATGGTTGACATTGCAAGAACATCTTGTTCAGTCAATTGAATAGAGCTATAACGGAGAGAGTCATTTGGGCCTCCACCATACTCATACATTAATTTGGATCGACGGCTTAGAGGGATAACCCGCCATGCGACCCAGCAATGGGTCAGGTCAACTCCAGTTAAACCGTTCCCCAACAAAGCTTGAATCCTCTTAATTGATGGGATAAGTTTCTTGTGTTCAGCAGTGGTAAGCTTGTCAGGGAGCACAAACTTGGAATCCAGACGCTCCGCGCAATAACCCGACAGTGGTTTTTGTTTAGCCGGTGACGTGTCTTGGTAGTAGAACCAGGTCTGATTCCAATCTTTGGGATGGCTTGGTAATACTATTAAAGGAAAGATGGCGCCATGCCGGCGCTGAATTGAGATTCCACCAAGCTCCAAACTAAAGCAGTTGGCGCATTCATTCGGGTGGTTCAAGTAAAAGTATTCTCTAAAGAGTTCCACAGTCGGTTCTTCTTGAAGATACACCTCACAAAGGACTTGAAAATTGCAGATATTGGAGATAGAGTTGGGTCCAATGTCTTGTGGACGAATCTTGAAAAAATGAAAAACGTCTCGGAAGAACTTTGAGCCGGGTGGAGAAAAGCCCCGACGTAACATCCCGGATGTAACTTTCCCAATTTGTACTCCAACTCTTGCCGTGTCCGACGTTAAGTTATATTTATGTCTCGGGTTCGGGTCTTTGTCTCCGTGTGTTGTTTTCGTTTTCATGCATCTCATATCATGTCTTCATGTGCATTGCATTTGCATACGCGTTCGTCTCATGCATTCGAGCATTTTCCCCGTTGTCCGTTTTGCATTCCGGCGCTTCGTTCTCCTCTGGTGGTCATTTCTAGCTTTCTTTCGTGTGTGGGGATTAAACATTTCCGGATTGGACCAAGACTTGCCAAGCGGCCTTGGTTTACTACCGGTAGACCTCCTGTCAAGTTTCGTATCATTTGGACTTCGTTTGATACTCCAACGGTTAACCGAGGGACCGAAAAGGCCTTGTGTGTGTTGCAGCCCAACACCCCTCCATTTTGGCCCAAAACCCACCAAACTCTGCTCCATGTCCTAGAGCGTTTGATCACGATCGCGTGGCCGAAAAC
>NC_057797.1:487520762-487525564 GCF_018294505.1 Triticum aestivum
GGCCGCCGCCTCGCCCCCTCGCCGCACCATCGCCGCCCGCGCCGCTCCGGCGGGCCACTGCCGCCGTTCGCGCCCGCCGGCACCGCCGCACAACGCCCCGGCCTCTCCCTCCAAGTACCACGCCGCCCCGGCCTCTCCCCGCTGCTCCGGCCCCCTCCATCGACTCCGGCCAGCTACAGTGCGAATTCCGGCGATCTCCTCGATCCACGCGCCAGATCCAGATCTAGAGACTCCTCGGTTGACTTTCCCTCCAAACCCTAATTTTTTAATGCCTACTTTGACCTGCCGTAACTTTGCATCCGTAGCTCCGATTTGGGCATATAGCATATCAAAATGTTCGTATCGATGAGTACATCATTTTATTCCCGTGCATCATTTTCATTTAAGCTCATCTTGATGCGCGAAATGCTGTTAGAAAGAGCCTTCGTGAGTTAATTGTCAGATCTGCTAGTTCATCTTAGAATTTTGTCATTTTTGCCGTGATTGTTGTGTGCATGATATGCCTGTGAGTCCTTCATATGTTTTGTTAAGGATTTTGTCTTCTTTCTAGAGGTGCAACCCACGCATTTTTAGGATGTGTGTGGTGACTTGTGCAAGCTTGCAAAGTGAGGCACCCAGTGAATATGTTTTCAGGGACTTTCCCTTGGGTTACCGGAGCCCAACGGTCATCTTGTTTTAACCACCCCCCCCCGGGCCAGTGCTCCCTCTGAGTGTTGGTCCGAACCGGGCAGCCTGCGGGGCCACCTCGGGGAAACTTGAGGGTTGGTTTTACTCGTAGCTTGACCTATCTGAGTGTGCCCTGAGAACGAGATATGTGCAGCTCCTATCAGGATTTGTCGACACATTCGGGCGGTGTTGCTGGTCTTGTTTTAACCTGTCGAAGTGTCTTGAGTTACCGAGATACCGAGTCTGATCGGAACATCTTGGGAGGAGGACTATTCCTTCGTTGACCGTGAGAGCTTGTCATGGGCTAAGTTGGGACTCCCCTGCAGGGTTTGAACTTTCGAAAGCCGTACCCACGGTTATGGGCAGATGGGAATTTGTTAATGTCCGGTTGTAGATAACTTGAACCTTAATTAATTAAAATAAATCAACCGAGTTTGTTACCGTGATGGCCTCTTCTCGGCGGAGTCCGGGAACTGGACACAGTGTTGGAGTAATGTTTGCGCAGGTAGCTCTCTAGTTTCTCGCTCGCGCTTTGCCTCCTCTTCTCGCTCTCCTTTGCAAATAAGTTAGCCACCATACTTGCTAGTCGCTTGCTGCAGCTCCACATATATTTGCCTTACCCTTCCTATAAGCTTAAATAGTCTTGATCACGAGGGTGCGAGATTGCTGAGTCCCTGTGGCTCACAGATACTATAACTCCAGAAGCAGGTCCAGGTGATTCCGCTCCAGGTGACGAGTACGAGCTCAAGTGGGAGTTCGACGAGGACTCTCAGCGTTATTATGTTTCCTTTCCTGATGATCAGTAGTGGTGCTCAGTTGGGGGTGATTGGGACCGTGTCGCATGTTGGGTTCTCTTTTATTTTGGTGCCGTAGTCGGGCCATGAGTGTTTGGATGATGTAATGTTATTCATGTTCTTGATTGACGTGGCGAGTGTAAGCCAACTATGTTCTCCCCTTTATTATTCATATTACATGGGATGTTGTGAAGATTGCCTAACTTGCGACATATGCCTTCAATGCGATTATGTCTCTAAGTCGTGCCTCGACACGTGGGAGCTATAGTCGCATCGAGGGTGTTACAAGTTGGTAATCAGAGCCTTCCCCGACCTTAGGAGCCCCATTGCTTGATCGTTTTTAGCGGCCGAGTTGTGTCTAGAAAAATGTTTTGAGTCTTTTAGGAATTATATATCAGAGAGATTAGGAATTCTTTTTACTTCCCAGTCTCCTCATCGCTCTGGTAAGGCATCCTGACGTAGAGTTTTGACTCTTCTCTTCTCAAATTTCACTAAAAAAAATTTTAGGATCACGCGAGTATCTTGGAATCGTTCCGATGGCTTATGATGAGAACATTGTCTTGGTGCCTCCTGTTAGGGGTTTAGTGGAAGTGTCCCGGGGAGTTGAGCTCTAAGGTGTTGTCATCATAATTTTATCGTTGCAATTCTGGAATACTTGAGATATGTACGCCGACATCAAAAATCTCTTTTATGCAGTTCATTGGTGAGATAACCTCGACGCCACCCAGTACTGGGGCAGGAGTTCGGGAGTATCGCCATAACTTGTATAACGGATGCTTTTCGAAGGTTGAGGTAGATGGTTTCCGAAGGTTTCTTGTTTATGTGTTGAAGGATGGATACAGCTGGATGTAGGATTTGCTAGTTTGGGTGAGATATTATGCTTCCCCTGTATCCCCAACACCTGATTGCATAACCGGAAAGGTTCGGGAGTTTCATAGGTGGGAATTCTTGTAGCTCTAGTTCTTCTTCCACGGATATTGGTTTGAGATTGGGATTTCTTACCGACTATTCGTTCTTAAGCCTTATCAACCCGAGCTTTGTGAAGCTTTCCGCAAACTTAACCTGCAAGTTGTTCCTCAAGGTTTCCTCGCCAACCTTCAAGTCTCTCCTACCTTAGAAGACCAGATTCGCCAAGCCTAGCTTCTTGATGCTATGGTGAAAAAGGTGAAGATTGGGATTGCCAAGAGTCAGTCCAACTACAAGTGCTACCGCCTTGATGACAAGGACACTCTCTTCTTCGAGGATCGTATTGTTGTACCCAAAGGTGACCTCCGTAAAGTGATCATGAACGAGGCTCACAATTCTCTCCTCTCCATCCATCCTGGGAGCACGAAGATGTATCAGGACCTTAAGCAAGCTTATTGGTGGACTCGAATGAAGCGCAAGATCGCTCAATTCGTGAATGAATGCGATGTCTGCAGAAGAGTGAAGGCAGAACACCAAAGGCCAGCAGGTCTCCTCCAACCTCTTGCCATTCCAGAATGGAAGTTTGACCACATTGTGATGGACTTCGTAACTGGGTTTCCAAAGTCCAAGCGTGGCAATGATGCTATATTTGTTGTCATTGATAAACTCACCAAAGTGGCTCACTTTCTGCCTATCAAAGAGTCGATCACTACAGCTCAATTGGCGGAACTCTATACCTCTCGAATTGTATCTCTGCACGGTATTCCTCAAGTGATATCTTCAGACCGTGGCAGCATCTTTACCCCCAAGTTTTGGGATTCTTTTCAGAAGGCCATGGGCACCAACATCCGCTTCAGCACTGCTTTCCATCCTCAAACAAGCGGTCAAGTCGAGCGTGTCAACCAGATTCTTGAAGATATGCTCAGGGCTTGTGTGATCTCCTTCGGCATGAAGTGGGAGGATTGTCTTCCTTATGCTGAATTCTCCTACAACAATAGTTTTCAAGCAAGTTCGGGCAAGGCCCATTTTGAAATTCTGTATGGCAGGAAGTGCCGTACCCCTCTCAACTGGTCTGAAACCGGTGAACGTCAGCTTTTGGGTAATGACTTAATCACAGAAGCAGAAGAAATGTGCAAAGTCATTCGTGATAACCTCAAAGCAGCCCAATCCCACCAGAAGAGCTACTATGATAGTAAGCACCGCGATTTGGCTTTTGAGATCGGAGATTATGTTTACCTCCATGTCTCTCCTATGAAAGGTACTCGTCGCTTCGGTATCAAAGAGAAGCTTGCCCCTAGATACTTGGGACCTTTCAAGATTGTCAGCAAGAGAGGCGACCTCGCCTATCAACTCGAGCTTCCTTCAAACTTTGCAAATGTTCATGACGTGTTCCATGTCTCTCAGCTTCGAAAGTGCTTCAAGAGTCCTGACCGCACAGTCAATATCGAGGACATTGAGCTCCAAGAAGATCTCTCTTATCGTGAGCACCCAGTCGCTATTCTTGAAGAGACTGAACGCAAGACTCGCAACAAGTCAATCAAATTCCTCAAAGTCAAGTGGTCGCACCATTCCGACCGTGAATCTACCTAGGAACGCGAGGATTACCTCCGTTCTGAGTACCCGGAGTTCTTTCAGTCCTAGATCTCGGGACGAGATCCTTTCGTAGTGGTGGAGTGTTGTAACACCCCGGATGTAACTTTCCCAATTTGTACTCCAACTCTTGCTGTTTCCGGAGTTAAGTTATATTTATTTCTCGGGTTCGGGTCTTTGTCTCCGTGTGTTGTTTTCATTTTCATGCATCTCATATCATGTCTTCATGTGCATTGCATTTGCATACGTGTTCGTCTCATGCATTCGAACATTTTCCCCGTTGTCCGTTTTGCATTCCGGCGCTTCGTTCTCCTCCGGTGGTTATTTCTAGCTTTCTTTCGTGTGTGGGGATTAAACATTTCCGGATTGGACCGAGACTTGCCAAGTGGCCTTGGTTTACTACCGGTAGACCGCCTGTCAAGTTTCATATCATTTGGACTTCGTTTGATACTCCAACGGTTAACTGAGGGACCGAAAAGGCCTCGTGTGTGTTGCAGCCCAACACACCTCCATTTTGGCTCAAAACCCACCAAACTCTGCTCCATGTCCTAGAGCGTTCGATCACGATCGCGTGGCCGAAAACCGCACCTCATTTGGACTCTCCTAGCTCCACTTATGCCTATAAATAGCCCCCCCTCCCGTTTTTCGGATCTCTCCTCCCCCACGAAACCCTAAAATCTCCTCCGCCGCCGCCGGACACGTCCGGACGGAGCCGGACGCGTCCGGGTCCGCCACCGCCGCCACGTGGCAGTCGCCGATTCGCCGCCCCGCGCACCACTTCGCCGACCGCGCCGCCGGCCCGCAGGCCCGTGCGGGGCCCTCCCGGCCCGGAGCTGCCGCCGCCCA